>NC_057814.1:141580805-141800375 GCF_018294505.1 Triticum aestivum
CAAAATTGGGTCAATTGATTTTTCAGAGCTCGCCGGAGTTCGCCGGTGCGATCGAAGGGGCTCGGGTGGTTGTGGGGCCTCGCCGAACGAATAAAAACTCGACGCGGGTGGGGGTTGGGGCGGGGGTGGGGGTGGGGGTGGCGGAGGAACATAGGCGGTGGGGGCCGGTGGTTCGGCCGGCGGCCCGTGCGGTGTTCTGTATGGGAAGAATCAGAGACGAGGAAGAAGAAGGGTTAGGAGACGTAGGATCTTCATCCAACCGCCTGAAATGGTCGAGAGACAGCTGGGAGTTGCATTCTTAATGCGCTCTGGTTCATCATGTGTGGGCACTGCGCAACCAACATTTTATTATCCAAAATCTGCTTGCTCTTCTTTACCATGTTCCTCTTCTGTTCTTCTTTAATCTTTAATATGTACTCTCTCCGTTCCTAAATACAAATCTTTGTATAGATTCCACCATGGACTACATATGGAGCAAAATGAGTGAATCTACACTCTAAAATGTATCTGGATACATCTGTATGTGATCCATAGTGGAAATCTCTACCAAGACTTATATTTTGGAACGGAGGGAGTATGATAGTAGTACAGTATGTTCCTTGTACTGAAGATGAGCAGGGACATTTGAAGTGTAGAGGTCTATACGGTCGGTTGTGATGGACACTTTGAGCCTCTTTGATTCATAGGATCTTGTAAACATAGGAATAGGATTTGTAGTGGCCTGCCCACTTGAATCCTATAAGAATAGCAAGGAAATGCGGGGAGCTGTGTCGCCTTTGAGAGTTACACTGATATTAACAGTACCGCACCTTCACTTTGATGGCAAGTCTATAAACGAATTTCCGGTGAAGTCTCCTGTGCTAAATTTAGAAGACATTGAATGGAAAAACCTTGTTATGCACTGGTCTTGTTCCCAGGATGAGGTACTGTCTATGAAATCACATGACAATTTGAACTTCTACTTTTCCGCATGTGCCTTACGGATCTTTTTTGCAGGAAATCCGCTCGAAGAAGAATTCCGGTTTGACAAGAATGACAGGATATCGCAAATATGCTGCCCGCTGCTTTGCTCTTGTTAGTACCTGTTGTCCTGTATCACTGTACTTGCATACATACCTGGTTCATTATGTGACAACAGTATGCATGATAGCTTTCTTATCAATTGTTCGCTCCAAATTATATGATCTGTATGAATGGTTACATTAGTGTAGAATATATCCAATGCAAATGTTTTTTTAGCTCTGCATTGTTCTTGTAAGTACATGCTGTCCTTTATCAGTGTACTTATAATGACAGGTAGTTGTTCATGTACCATCACTCTGCAGCTTATTTTCCTTTCCCTCCATTTTCTACACATCAGATCTATATTTACTCTTACCATAAGGTTGGTACTGAAGAAGTTTAGCTGTGCATTGCTCTTGGCCGTACCTTTTGCCTGTATCGCTGCACTTACATTTATAGCTACTTGGTTATGTAGCATCACTCTTCATCTTATCTTAAATATTCTCCATTTTTTCGTATATTATCACATCTATATTTACTCTTAACAAAATGTAGAATAAAGGCAATGCTTTTGAAGAAGATTCTGTGGTAAACTTCTTGAATTGCCCCCCCATCAGCATGGACAAGGCCTTTATAGAGCCTGTCTTCACCAATGATGTAAGTTTGTCCATCTCAAGCCTTCAAACTTTATTGTATATATTTGGTTAGGCATGACTACAACAGCTATTTATTTTTGGTGTTTGCATCAAATTGCTTGTTTAAAGTTTATTATGTAGTTCATAAACAAAAGTTTGTCCTTTCTCAATTTAAGTTTTCAGTTGTACAACCAAGTTCCTTCTTCATACCATGTAAATTAAACTATGCGGAGCAAGTGATCTTCTTTTGCACTGCATGTATGCTTCTGTTCTTCATCCGTAATCTAGTGGTGTGGTGAACCTACCAACTACAGCACAATGTCATATTCTGCAATGTCTTAACTATGAACAATGTCATATCATTCTACTATTATTTAAACCGTCTCTTTATTTGCCAATCTGAAATGGTATAAATTGACAACACACTAACCATTGATACTTATGAGTTCTTGATCTGTAATCCAGTGGTGTCGTGAAGCTGCCAACTCCTTCACAATGTGATTTCCTGCCATGTCTTGACCTGAACAATACCATATTGTGTTAATGCAATTTTAAACTGTGTCACTTTATTCGTCAGTAAGAAATGTGATGAATTGTCAGCACTGATACTTTTATGTGCAAAACCTGTCATCTATCTGCTTTTTTATCTTTCAGAGTGAGGAAGATATAAGTGTTGAACAAGTGCAGTCTCATCATCTTGCTCAGCTGCTTGCGCTGCAGCTCCCCAGCAGGGCTAACCTTTCTTGAACTCTATTGAAGTGCTGTCGGTTTTGTATATTATTTTGTCGGCGTGTTTAGTTGCACTGGTGGCGATCTTTGATGCCCAGTGTATGTAATCTGCTGTCTGCTTGTGCTTTATTATCATAGTGGCGAACTTTGATGCCCAGTGGATGTAATATGCCATAATTTCTTTATTGTATAGTCTAGGTTTTTTCTTATTCACGATGCTGCAGTTATTTTACTGTATATATATCCCGTCTTCGCAGTAAACCGGCCAAACCGTAAAATTACGGTAAATAATCGGGCCGTAAAATGAACCCCGACCCATGATTGTGCGAATCAAATCACGGGCTTTTAACAGGCCAAAATTGTCTCGGTCCTTGTTTGGCCCAATCAGATATCGGCTGCGAGCAGGCCGGATGCAAACCGGGCCGTAGTTAGGCCCAACTATATGACGAGCTTTTAACGGGCCAAAATTAATATAGGGCCGAAATGTTAAACGGGCCCTTAACAGGCCAAAACTAATATCAGGCCGAATTACTAAGTGGGCCTTTAGCAAGTGGCCCATATGATGATTTTACACGTGGAAAATCCCCATTGGTCGGGGCTGTTAACGGGTTATCGGATCCAAAACCCGACCCGATAGCTTAACGGCGTTCCGTTATGGTGGATGCCATGTGTCGGTCACCCTTGACGAAAGCACTTCTGTGACGCGCGATTTATCGTCATGGAAGTGGACACTTCCGTGATGATAATTTTGGTAATGTCATGGAACACTTCTACGACAGCACAGGTATGACTATCTTGATTCTGTCATAAATTTGTCATGGATGTACATGCATGACAAAAAACGCGACCTACTGTGACAAACACATATCATCACGGAAGTGTATTTTTTTTGTAGTGTATGCTAAGCAGTGCCGTATTCCAGAAGACTTCTCCTCGATCTCTGGGCTGGAATACGGGGCGTTCTGGTTTCTCTGAGCCGGGGTGCCACAAAAGAAATAATCTAGTTTTGACATGAGGACTTTAATACTCAAGCACATCAACAAACAACCATGTCTTTCAAAATATCAACACTAAAGCAAGTTATCCCTAGCCCATTATGCTCAATCATTGATCCATTCATGAAACACACTCGCATATTAGCTATACCCAATGCTCAAGTACAATCATAGTGCCCCTTAGTTGGTGCTTTATAAGAGAAGTTGGAGACTCAAGTAAAACTAAAAATTGCATAAAGTAAAAAAGAAAGGCCCTTCGCGGAGGGAAGTAGGGATTTGTAGACGTGCTAAAGCTCAAAGCGAAAAAGATAGAGATAAACCATTTTGGGTGGCATGCTTTTCCTGTTAACGAAAACAATCGAGTAGTTCCCAATACTTTCCATGCTAGATATATCATAGGCAGTTCCCAAACAGAAAATAAAGTTTATTCCTTTTCCACCATACTTTCACATTCCACGGCTAACCGAATCCACGGGTGCCGTCCATACCAACACTTTCCAAGGAATTTATTATTTGACAACATAAAGTAAATTCATTTTTTATTTCGGGACTGGGCATCCCTAATACCTTTGCCGTACTCTCGTGCAATGACAAGTGAATAAACACTCATCTTGAGAATAACACATCTAGCATGTAAATATATTAGCCACCCCCTACCGTTTACTGAGCGGTACGAGCACACAAAAGAGAAATTTATTTTTAAAATTAGAGATGGCACATACAAATTTGCTTAGAACGGCAAAAGAATAACACATATAGGTAGGTATAGTGCACTCATGTGGCAAACACTGGTTTAAAGGATTTTGGATGCACAAGTGGTGATCATACTTTGTGCAAATGAAGGCTAGCAAAAGATTGAGAAGCATCCAACCAAGAAATGAAAAATCTCATAAGCGAGCATTAAGCTTAACTAACACCGAATAATGCACCACAAGTAGGATGTAATTTCATTGCATAACTATTGACTTTCATGCTTGCATAGGGAATCACAAACCTTAACACCAATATTCTTACTAAAGCATAATTAATCATCAACATGTCTCACATATCACTATCATCATATCTCAAAACTATTACAATGAATCAAGTTTATTTTGTCTAATGATCTTCATGAAAGTTTTTATTATATCCTCCTTGGATATCTATCACTTTGGAACTAGTTTCATATGTTGCTTTTAATAGGCTCAAACAAATATAAGTGAAGAACATGAGCATCATATTTCTTTCTCTCAAATTAATGTAATTAAAGAATGATATAATTTCTTCAAAGATAACAAAGCACACCGTGCTCAAAAAGATATAAGTGAAGCACTAGAGCAATTCCAAGGCTCTAAAATTTAAGTGAGGCATAGGAGCAAGCATATCATAATTTGGCTCTCCAAAATAGGTGTGTACAGCAAGGATGCTTATTAAAAATTAAAAAGAAAAATAAACAAAGACTCATATCATACAAGATGCTCCAAGCAAAACTCATAATATGTAACGAATAAAAATATAGTTCCAAGTAAAATACCAATGGTTGTTAGAAGAAAGAGGGGATGCCACTCGGATTATACTCATGGCGATTCACCAGTATTGAAGCCCATGAAGACATAGAAGATGGCGACTTAAGAAGGAGATTTACTAAGAAGGATCAAAGCCCAAAGGCGGGTTAGGGCCCATAGATATAAACCGCCATATGTATGTATGACTTGTATTGTAAGGTACGAAAGAGTAGATACCGAGCCGGACACGTTTATGAACCGGCTGGGATTCTGTGAGCCGCGGGGCATCAACCTGTGTATATAAAGGGACAACCCGGCGGCGGTTTAGGGCATGAAAGAAGAGATCGAAAGCTAGGTTAAGAGTATTCGCTCCCTGCTAATCAAAACATAACCAATCCCACCTCAAACTGGACTAGGCCTTTACCTTCATCGCAAGGGGACGAACCAGTATAAAATCCTTGTGTCCTTTGTCCCATTTAACCCCTTTAAGCTAACCTAGTTGCGATGGCTCCACGACTAAGTCCTCACACTAGGACATCTGCCGTGACTATTCCACAATAGTTGGCGCCCACCGTGGGGCAATCGCACGATGGTTTCATGTTCTTGAAGGGCAACTTCGAAGGGATCAAGGGATACGCCATGGGCCGGATGACCAAGAGTCATCGCGGCAAGCTCTACATCGACGATGCAGGCTGGGGCTCTGACACCGGCTCAATCGAGTACGGGTACCGGGTCCCCTTCAGCGGAATCCACGTCTTCATCGGCAAGATCGGCGAACCCGGCCCTGAGCCAGACATCTACACCGACATCATCGAGACGGCTCAGCGTGCAAGACCCGCCCAAGTTCAACCGGCCGTGAAGTGCGCCTTTGTTGGATTCATCCATGGGGAGAATTTGAGGATGGATCCGTGTGTGGTGGTGAGACGGCCATCTATTCTGACAGCGAGTCTTCCACAGGCGAGACTACTTCATTGTATTGATTGCAGGACGGCAGGCTTGGGGGCTGTTCCGATGGCGACAGTATTCCGGACCCCTACAAGCCACCGAACCGGGTTGCGATCTTTATGGCCGGAAAACAGTCAGTACAAATTTCTTCAACAGTAGTGGCGATGATTTCCGGATCAGCAGCGGTGACGGCAGCCGGGGCAGGAGGCCCTGCGCGCCCGCCAGCTCAGGTCTTGACTGATTTATCGGACAGTCTTATGACATTGTTAGCAGCAGATGTTAATCCGGCGAATCAAGATCAGCACAATGCGGAGGTTGCAAAATTGCGAGATCAGATAGCTCAAGCCAAGGAGGACCTGACAGCTGAGGATGCAAGGATGACAGCGGAACAAGCGGTTCTAGATGCCCAGGCACAACGGATCCAGGCTGATTCCTTTCGGCTTTCATTAGATCAGAATGCTTCAAACAACGTCATGAGGAGAAGACACCAGACTCCTCTTCCTCCGGTTTACGAGGCGAGGAACCTCTTCATTACACCTGGTGCGGGGACCAGTGACCAGCCAGGGGTAAACCAGGCAATAGCCGCGGAGGGGACTGGAGCGCCGGTTCAACCACGCACGACGGACCCGCCTCGTCAGAACTATGCCCCACTGCAACATGTGCCGACACCACCGGGTCATTACTCTAACCCTTTGGATAACATGATCACTGCGGCATCATGATTGGCGGCCATCCCAGTTGAAGGCGAGTCTCCAGCTGCGGTTGAGACGTAGAGGGCTAGAGAGCTTCTTCAGACAGCATTGGTGCAGCAGGAGGCGTATTCTTACAGTCATGAGAGAATCCATTCAACCCCTCGCCCAAGCCGGAGTTATAGCAGGGACATGGACTCCCCCGCGGCGTCAAGCAGTGAGCAGTGTCGTAACCCGCCCCGTGGATATAACCCGCCCCACAACACTCAGGCCCTGATGAATCAGGAGAGACCACGTCGCGAGCCTGAACCGGCAGCCCAGAACACGGCTCGTCAGCCGTCTCCGGTTTAACCGACAGCTTCGGTGGAGTTAGGCGTAACCTCCCGAAGCACTGGTGTGCCGTGTTTAGTGCCGGCTCTACGTAACGTATGTCTACCCAAGGATTTCAAGGGTCCTCGTAAGGTGCCTAATTACACAGCTGACTTACCCCCTGAGACGTGGGTCGAAAGTTATGAGATGGTGATTGATGACCCACAAGTATAGGGGATCTATCGTAGTCCTTTCGATAAGTAAGAGTGTTGAACCCAACGAGGAGCAGAAGGAAATGATAAGCGGTTTTCAGCAAGGTATTCTCTGCAAGCACTGAAATAATAGGCAACAGATAGTTTTGTGATAAGATAATTTGTAACGAGCAACAAGTAACAAAAGTAAATAAAGTGCAGCAAGGTGGCCCAATCCTTTTTGTAGCAAAGGACAAGCCTGGACAAACTCTTATATAGAGAAAAGCGCTCCTGAGGACACATGGGAATTATCGTCAAGCTAGTTTTCATCACGTTCATATGATTTGCGTTCGGTACTTTGATAATTTGATATGTGGGTGGACCGGTGCTTGGGTGCTATCCTTACTTGGACAAGCATCCCACTTATGATTAACCCCTATTGCAAGCATCAGCAACTACAAAAGAAGTATTAAGGTAAACCTAACCATAGCATGAAACATATGGATCCAAATCAGCCCCTTAGGAAGCAACGCATAAACTAGGGTTTAAGCTTCTGTCACTCTAGCAACCCATCATCTACTTATTACTTCCTAATGCCTTCCTCTAGGCCCAAATAATGGTGAAGTGTCATGTAGTCGACGTTCACGTAACACCACTAGAGGAGAGACAACATACATCTCATCAAAATATCGAACGAATACCAAATTCACATGACTACTAATAACAAGACTTCTCCCATGTCCTCAAGAACAAAAATAACTACTCACAAATCATATTCATGTTCATAATCATAGGAGTATTAATATGAATATAGGATCTGGACATATGATCTTCCACCAAATAAACCAACTAGCATCAACTACAAGGAGTAATCAATACTACTAGCAACCTAAAAGTACCAACCCCGGACTTAGAGACAAGAATTGGATACAAGAGATGAACTAGGGTTTGAGAGGAGATGGTGCTGGTGAAGATGTTGATGGAGATTGACCCCCTCCCGATGAGAGGATCGTTGGTGATGACGATGGCGATGATTTCCCCCTCCCGGAGGGAAGTGTCCCCGGCAGAATAGCTCTGCTGGAGCCCTAGATTGGTTCCGCCCAGGTTCCGCCTCGTGGCGGCGGAGTCTCGTCCCGAAAGCTTGCTTGTGATTTTTCTTCGGACGAAAGGCTTCATATAGCAGAAGATGGGCACCGGAGGGCCAACAGGGGGCCCACGAGGCAGGGGGCGCGCCCAGGGGGTAAGGCGCGCCCCCACCCTCGTGGCCAGGGTGTGGGCCCCCTCTGGTATTTCTTCCGCTAAGTATTTTTTATAATTTCCAAAAATAACTTTCGTGGAATTTCAGGACTTTTGGAGTTGTGCAGAATAGGTCTCTAATATTTGCTCCTTTTCCAGCCCAGAATTCCAGCTGCCGGCATTCTCCCTCCTTATGTAAACCTTGTAAAATAAGAGAGAATAGGCATAAGTATTGTCACATAATGTGTAATAACAGCCCATAATGCAATAAATATCGATATAAAAGCATGATGCAAAATGGACGCATCAACTCCCCCAAGATTAGACCACGCTTGTCCTCAAGCGGAAGCCGATAACGATAAATATGTCCACATGTTTAGAGATAGAGGTGTCGATAAAATAAAATACGGACATGAGGGCATCATGATCATTCTAATAACAGCAACATATATGGATATTGTCATATGAGTTCTTATGCTCAAGTAATAATCTATTCACAATGCAAAGTATGAATCAGAAACTTCATTGAGAACCGACAAACTATAATCTCAGTCATTGAAGCAATTGCAATTTATCATAACATCAGAAAGAGTCTATGTCAAAGCTTTTTAGCAAGTCCACATACTCAACTATCATTTAGTCTTTCATAATTGCTAACACTCACGCAATACTTGTGGTTACGGAGTTTTAATCGGACACAGAGAAAGATAGGTGCTTATAGTTTCACCTCCCAACCTTTTACCTCAAGGGTAATGTCAACAATAATAACTCATGCTAACTTACATCCAATTAGATATATATATATATATATATATATATATATATATATATATAAGGATCTTTCCAACATACTGTGCTTGCCAAAGGATAAAATGTAAAAAGGAAAGGTGAAGATCACCATGACTCTTGCATAAGGTAGAAGATAAACATAAAAGATAGGCCCTTCGCAGAGGGAAGCAGAGGTTGCCATGCGCTTTCAGAGTTGGATGCACAAAATCTTAATGCGAAAGAACATCACTTTATATTGCCACTTGTGATATGGACCTTTATTATGCAGTCCGTCGCTTTTATTTCTTCCACATCACAAGATCGTATAAATATTATTTCCTCCACACCAATCAATCATACATTTTTAGAGAGCAATTTTTATTGCTTGCACCGATGACAACTTACTTGAAGGATCTTACTCAATCCATATGTAGGTATGGTGGACTCTTATGGCAAAAATGGGTTTAAGGGTATTTGGAAGCACAAGTAGTATCTCTACTTGGTGCAAAGAATCTGGCTAGCATGAGGGGGAAAGGCAAGCTCAACATGTTGGATGATCCATGACAATATACTTTATTTCAGATATAAGAAAACATAACCCATTACGGTGTCTTCCTTGTCCAACATCAATTCTTTAGCATGTCATATTTTAATGAGTGCTCCCAATCATAAAAGATGTCCAAGATAGTATATTTATATGTGAAACCTCTCTTTCCTTATTACTTCCTATTAATTGCAACGATGACCAAAACTATGTTTATCAACTCTCAACAATTTTTAATCATCATACCTTTTCTATGTGAAGTCATTAGTCTCCATAAGATCAATATGATCTCTTTTTATTCTTTTTATTCTTTTTCTTTTTCTTTTATTCCCTCAAGATCATAGCAAGATAAGCAAGCCCTTGACTCAACACTAATCTTTATTATATAGCTGACGGACTCGATTACATAGAAGGATCATAAAGCAAAACTCAAAACTAGATCATACCAAAACTTTTATTCTACTAGATCAAGATATTACTGAAAAGGATCGAACTAAGAAAAAAGGTAAAGATAGGAGATGTGGTGGTGATACGATACCGGGGCACCTCCCCCAAGCTTGGCAGTTGCCAAGGGGAGTGCCGATACCCATATGATTATATCTCCTTCTTTGTTGGTGAAGAAGATGATGGTTTAGTTGATGAAGTAGTTTTGTCGTCCATCTTCCAAGGCATGGGCTCACCATCATAGAAGGATGATCGAGTCTCCGGGATCCTCAAATCTGCAACCAAACTCATTCTCTTAAATCTATATTCATACTCACAGTTTTGGTTTTGCAGGTCATAGATTTGTGCTTGGAGGTGTTCGATTTTCTCGTGAAGCTTGAAGATGGCCTCCCCAATGTCCTTGGCGTCCAGCTTGTGGTTGTTGGTGAACTCCGTGATCATTATGTGATTGGAGTGGAGTCCGCGCTCCACCATCTCCTCGCACTTGAAAACTTGTTGCTCCATTGCCTCGAGCCTTGTCTCCACGCTTCCGGTCTTCCTTAGTCCCTCAACATCGCGGATGTGCAGCACCCCCTCATGCATCCCAATGGTTTGAGGGTGTTGCAGCACATCCGCGAGGTAGGGGTTGATGACCTTCTCGAAGAACTTCTCCTTGGGGGCACTTGGAGACGTCATGATGATCTAGATCTGTCTGAAAAACAGCTCGAAACAAGAACAGAGGACAATTGCGTGATACGGTGGTCAAAACCTCCGGGAGATTATATAATGAATTTTTGCCAACCAAAATACGTATTGTGCAAGAAAACGGAGTTCGGAGAGCACACGAGGTGCCCACGAGGCAGGGGGGCGCGCCCAGGGGGTAGGGCGCGCCGTCCACCCTCGTGGAGGCCTCGTGTCCTTCCCAGACTGCTTCTTATTTTTCTATTTTTCTAAATATTCCAAAACGGAGAAAAACTGCCATTAGAACTGTTTTGGAGTCGGTTTACTTACCGTACCCCATACCTATTCCTTTTCGGAGTCCGAAACATTCCGGAAAGTGTCCCTTATGTATTCTTCCGGGGTCACGGTTCCAATAACATTGGTTTCAACATTTATGGGATTACCTGAGATATAATGTTTGATTCTTTGACCGTTCACCACCTTCGGATTTGTGCCTTCGAAGTTGTTGATTTTTATGGCACCGGAATGATAGACCTCCTCGATAACGTAAGGACCTTCCCATTTAGAGAGAAGTTTTCCTACAAAAAATCTTAAAGTTGTATAGCAATACATAATCACCTATATTAAACTCACGCTTTTGTATCCTTTTGTCATGCCATCTTTTAACTTTTTCTTTAAATAATTTGGCATTCTCATAGGCTTGGGTTCTCCATTCATCAAGTGAGCTAATCTCAAATAACCTCTTCTCACCGGCAAGTTCGAAATCATAGTTGAGCTGTTTAATGGCCCAATATGCCTTATGTTCTAATTCGAGAGGTAAGTGACATGCTTTTCCATATCCCATTTTATACGGAGACATACCCATAGGATTTTTATATGCAGTTCTATAGGCCCATAATGCATCATCAAGTTTCTTGGACCAATTCTTCTAGATCTATTAACAGTCTTTTGCAAAATTAATTTGAGTTCTCTATTACTCAATTCTACTTGACCACTAGACTATGGGTGATAAGGAGATGCAATTCTATGATTAACATCATACTTAGCAAGCATTTTATGGAAATCACCATGAATAAAATGTGAACCGCCACCAGTCATTAAATATCTAGGGACTCCAAACCTTGGAAAAATAACTTCTTTAAGCATTTTAATTGAAGTGTTATGATCAGCACTACTAGTTGGAATAGCTTCTACCCACTTAGTAATGTAATCAACAGCAACTAAAATATGTGTGTATCCATTAGAGGCAGGAAAAGGTCCCATATAATCAAAGCCCCAAACATCAAACGGTTCAATAACAAGTGAATAATTCATAGGCATTTCTTGACGTCTACTAATATTACCAATTCTTTGACATTCATCACAAGATAAGACAAACATACGAGCATCCTTGAAGAGAGTAGGCCAATAAAAACCGGATTGCAATACCTTATGTGCAGTTCTATCTCCAGCGTGGTGTCCTCCATAAGCCTCAGAGTGACACTTGCGTAGGATCTGTTCCTGTTCATGCTCAGGTACACAACATCTAATAACACCATCTACTCCTTCTTTATAAAGATGTGGGTCATCCCAAAAGTAATGTATCAAACCATAGAAAAACTTTTTCTTCTGCTGGTATGTGAAACTAGGTGGTATAAATTTAGCAACAATGTAATTAGCATAATCAGCATACCATGGAGCAGTTCGAGAAGCGTTTATGACATTGAATTGTTCATCAGGAAAGCTATCATCAATAGGTAGTGGGTCATCAAGAACATTTTCTAACCTAGACAAGTTGTCTGCAATGGGGTTCTCAGCTCCCTTTCTATCAATAATATGTAAATCAAATTCTTGTAGCAGTAGAACCATCTAATAAGTCTAGGTTTAGCATCTTACTTTTCCATAAGATATTTAATAGCAGCATGATCCATGTGAATAGTTACTTTAGAATCAACAATATAAGGTCTAAACTTATCACAACTAAATACAACTGCTAAGAATTCTTTTTCAATAGTAGCATAATTTTTCTGAGCATTGTCTAGAGTTTTACTAGCATATTGAATAACATTTAATTTCTTATCAACTCTTTGCCCTAGGACAGCACCTACAGCATAATCACTGGCATCACACATAATTTCAAAAGGTAAATTCCAATCAGGTGGCTGAATGATAGGTGCAGAAATCAATGCTTTCTTAAGTATTTCAAATGCTTCTACACAATCATCATCAAAGACAAATGGTATATCTTTTTGCAATAAATTAGTCAGAGGCCGAGAAATTTTTGTGAAGTCCTTAATGAACCTCCTATAAAATCCGGCGTGACCAAGGAAACTTCTTATACCTTTAATGTCCTTGGGACATGGCATCTTCTCAATAGCATCAACTTTAGCTTTATCAACTTCAATACCTCTCTCAGAAATTTTATGCCCCAAGACAATACCTTCATTAACCATAAAGTGGCACTTTTCCCAGTTCAAGACAAGATTAGTTTCTTCACATCTCTGCAAAACTCGATCGAGGTTGCTTAAGCAATCATCAAAAGAGCATCCATAAACGGAGAAATCATCCATGAAAACCTCACATATCTTTTGACAAAAGTCAGATAATATAGCCATCATGCATCTTTGAAAGGTAGCAGGTGCATTACATAAACCAAAAGGCATACGTCTATAAGCAAAAGTACCGAAGGGCAAGTAAAAGTGGTCTTTGATTGATCATCAGATGACACAGGTATTTGAGAGAAACCAGAGTAACCATCTAGAAAGCAAAAATGTGTATGTTTGGATAATCTTTCTAGCATTTGATCAATAAAAGGTAAGGGGTAATGATCTTTTTTAGTAGCTTTATTTAATTTGCGAAAATCAATTACCATCCTATAACCTGTAATAATTCTTTGCGGGATCAATTCATCTTTATCATTAGGAACGACGGTAATACCTCCCTTTTTAGGGACACAATGGACAGGACTTACCCACTGACTATCAGCAACGGGATAAATAATATCTGCCTCAAGAAGCTTTAGTATTTCCTTTCTTACCACTTCTTTCATCTTAGGATTCAGCCGTCGTTGATGATCACGAACTGGTTTGGCATCTTTCTCCAAATTTATTTTGTGTTGGCATAGAGTGGGACTCATGCCCTTAAGATCATCAAGAGTATATCCAATAGCAGCGCGGTGCTTCTTCAGAGTTTTCAATAATCTCTCTTCTTCATGCTCTGAAAGGTTAGCACTAATAATAACATGATATATCTATTTCTCATCAAGATAAACATATTTAAGAGTATCAGGTAACGGTTTAAGCTCAAACACGGGATCACCCTTGGGTGGAGGAGGATCCCCTAGGATTTCAATAGGCAAATTGTGTTTCAGGATAGGTTCCTGTTTAAAGAATATTTCATCAATTTCCCTTCTTTCATTCATAAACATATCATTTTCATGGTCTAGCAAATATTGTTCTAAAGGATCACTAGGAGGTACGGAAATAGAAGCAAGACCAATAATTTCATACTTACTAGGCAATTCCTCTTCACGGTGTTGTCTACGAAATTTAGAAAAGTTAAACCCATGAGACATATCACCTGAACCAATAGTAACAACATCCTTTTCGCAGTCTATCTTAGCATTAACAGTGTTTAAGAAGGGTCTACCAAATATAATGGGACAAAAGCTATCTTGTGGGGAACCAAGAACAAGAAAATCAGCAGGATATTTAGTTTTCCCACACAAGACTTCAACATCTCTAACAATTCCAATTGGTGAAATAGTATCTCTATTGGCAAGTTTAATTGTGACATCAATATCTTCTAACTCAGTAGGTGCAATATCATGCATAATTTCTTTGTATAAGTCAATAGGTATTGCACTAGCACTAGCACCCATATCACATAAGCCATGATAACAATGATCTCCTATTTTAACAGAAATAATAGGCATGCCTACCACAGGTCTATGTTTATCTTTAGCACAAGGTTTGGCAATTCTAGCAGTTTCATTACAGAAATGAATAGCATGCCCATCAATATTATCAGACAAGAGATCTTTAACAATAGCAATATTAGGTTCAACTTTAACTTGCTCAAGAGGTGTATAAGTTCTAATATTGCTTTTCCGAACCACAATTGAAGCTTTAGCATGATCCTTTATTCTAACAGGGAAAGGTGGTTTCTCAACATAAGCAGTAGGAACAATAGGATCATTATAAGTGATAGTCTTTTATTCAACTTTAATAGGTGCAGATACTTTTACTTCTATGGGAGGATAATATTTAAACCACTTCTCCTTAGGGAGATCAACATGGGTAGCAAAAGATTCACAGAAAGAAGCTACTATCTCAGAGTCAAGTCCATATTTAGTGCTAAATTTACGGAAAACATCGGTATCCATAAAAGATTTAACACAATCAAACTTAGGTGTCATACCTGACTCCTTACCTTCGTCGAGATCCCAATCTTCAGAGTTGCGTTTAATTCTTTCTAATAAATCCCATTTGAATTCAATAGTCTTCATCATAAAAGAGCCAGCACAAGAAGTATCGAGCATGGTGCGATTGTTATCAGAAAGTCGAGCATAATATTTTTGAATAATTATCTCTCTTGGGAACTCATGATTGGGGCATGAATATAACATTGATTTAAGCCTCCCCCAAGCTTGAGCGATGCTTTCTCCTTCGCGAGGCCAGAAATTATATATATAATTGCGATCACGATGAACAAGATGCATAGGATAAAACTTCTGATGAAATTCCAATTTCAATCGTTTGTAGTTCCATGATCCCATATCATCACATAGCCTGTACCATGTCAATGCATCTCCCTTCAAAGATAAAGGGAAGACCTTCTTCTTAATAACATCATCGGGCACACCTACAAGCTTAAATAATCCATAAACTTCATCCACATATATTAGGTGCTCATCAGGATGTATTGCTCCGTCTCCTGCAAAAGGATTAGCTAGCAGTTTTTCTATCATACCTGAAGGAATCTCAAAGTAGACATTTTCATTTTTAGTAGGTTCAGTAGGTTGAGGAGCAACTCTTTGCTCTACTGGTCGGGGTGAAGATACCCCGAACAAGCCCCTCAAAGGATTACTTTCCATAGTAACAAGTGACAGTAAATTTCAGCACACTATATAAAATTTTCCTTACCAAATTCCACCTACCAAAGGCGCTTCACTCCCCAGAAATGGCGCCAGAAAAGAGTCTTGATGACGCACAAGTATAGTGGATCTATCGTAGTCCTGTCGGTAAGTAAGAGTGTCGAACCCAACGAGGAGCAGAAGGAAATGATAAGCAGTTTTCAGCAAGGTATTCTCTGCAAGCACTGAAATAATAGGTAACAGATAGTTTTGTGATAAGATAATTTGTAACGAGCAACAAGTAACAAAAGTAAATAAAGTGCAGCAAGGTGGCCCAATCCTTTTTTTTAGCAAAGGACAAGCCTGGACAAACTCTTATATCGAGAAAAGCGCTCCCGAGGACACATGGGAATTATCGTCAAGCTAGTTTTCATCACGTTCATATGATTCGCGTTCGGTACTTTGATAATTTGATAAGTGGGTGGACCGGTGCTTGGGTGCTGTCCTTACTTGGACAAGCATCCCACTTATGATTAACCCCTATTGCAATCATCCGCAACTACAAAAGAAGTATTAAGGTAAACGTAACCATAGCATGAAACATATGGATCCAAATCAGCCCCTTACGAAGCAATGCATAAACTAGGGTTTAAGCTTCTGTCACTCTAGCAACCCATCATCTACCTATTACTTCCCAATGCCTTCCTCTAGGCCCAAATAATGGTGAAGTGTCATGTAGTCGACGTTCACATAACACCACTAGAGGAGAGACAACATACATCTCATCAAAATATCGAACGAATACCAAATTCACATGACTACTAATCGCAAGACTTCTCCCATGT
Organism: Triticum aestivum; assembly: GCF_018294505.1. Classification (NCBI taxonomy): domain Eukaryota; kingdom Viridiplantae; phylum Streptophyta; class Magnoliopsida; order Poales; family Poaceae; genus Triticum; species Triticum aestivum. The sequence continues at coordinate 141,597,335 of NC_057814.1, forward strand.
CCGCAGGAACAAACGTAACTACTCACAAAGCATATTCATGTTCATAATCAGAGGAGTATTAATATGCATATAGGATCTGAACATATGATCTTCCACCAAATAAACCAACTAGCATCAACTACAAGGAGTAATCAACACTACTAGCAACCTACAAGTACCAACCCCAGACTTAGAGACAAGAATTGGATACAAGAGATGAACTAGGGTTTGAGAGGAGATGGTGCTGGTAAAGATGTTGATGGAGATTGAGACCCTCCCGATGAGAGGATCGTTGGTGATGACGATGGCGATGCTTTCCCCCTCCCGGAGGGAAGTGTCCCCGGCAGAACAGCTCTGCCGGAGCCCTAGATTGGTTTCGCCAAGGTTCCGCCTCGTGGCGGCGGAGTCTCGTCCCGAAAGCTTGCTTGTGATTTTTCTTCGGATGAAAGACTTCATATAGCAGAAGATGGGCACCGGAGGGCCAACAGGGGGCCCACGAGGCAGGGGGCGCGCCCAGGGGGTAGGGTGCGCCCCACCCTCGTGGCCAGGGTGTGGGCCCCCTCTGGTATTTCTTCCGCTCAGTATTTTTTATAATTTCCAAAAATAACTTTCGTGGAGTTTCAGGGCTTTTGGAGTTGTGCAGAATAGGTCTCTAATATTTGCTCCTTTTCCAGCCCAGAATTCCAGCTGCCGGCATTCTCCCTCCTTATGTAAACCTTGTAAAATAAGAGATAATAGGCATAAGTATTGTGACATAATGTGTAATAACAGCCCATAATGCAATAAATATCAATATAAAAGCATGATGCAAAATGGACGTATCAGCGATGGAGTTACTTGACGTCGATGAGGCTGCATGTGCTAAGTATTTCACCTTGATGTTGGAGGGAACAACTCGCACCTGGTTAAAAGGACTGCCAGCTAACTCCATTGGATCATGGGCCGAGTTACGAGCCCAGTTCATACAGCAGTTTAAAGACACGTGCAAGCAACCGATGTCGATTATGGATTTGGCTGCTTGTGTCCAAGAAGAAGGTGAGTCTATCAAGGCTAATTCAGTAGTCCTAATGTCGGAAAGCAATTGTCGTTTTATTCCTTTGAAGCAGAAATTAGGGCGACTCAAACGCCACTGTAATGACATCGGAACGCTCATGGCAGCTCTAGTTAAATACGCCGACTCTGATAGTACCAAGGACCCCGAGTCTGATGATGATAAGCCGGGAAAGGGAAAGAAGAGTGGCAACACCAAGGGTCAGCATCATAACCCGGCAAGCTAGGGGAGCAATGGCAAGCTTAAAGCAGACGGTAATTCGGATTTTGTGCCCAATACTAACACACAGAGTAATAGTCAGCGCCGTAAGGGCAAGCCGCCTCCTCGGACAAGAGGACCAATTGTCAATCTTGAGCATCTGCTAAATCAGCCCTGTCCGAAACACGGATCATGTGAAAGGCCATCCGGTCACCTTTGGAAGGACTGTCAGATTATGAAAGAGTTAAAAAATTCTGATTTGTTCCGGAATGATCATGGGCCGGGCGGTGGATCCGGTTCAGGACCGGGTTATGGTGGCGGCAGTTCTAATTCTGGCTTCTAGGGTCATCAAGGAAATCAAGGCAATCAAGGCGGTTATCATCATCAGTCTGGCCAGGGAAATCAACAGCAGCAATCTGGGTATCAGAGTAACACTACAAAAAAAGACACATCCGTGACATTTTGGGCGAACGAAATTTTTTTTCTGTCATACTTATGACACTTCTATGACGATAATTGTGACCAAACCCGGTATCATCATAGATGTGGTGGGGTCCTACTTCTATGAAAAAAATCATGACAGAAAATGGGCTTTTCGTCCTGGGCGGGCCGGAGACGCAGCTGCATGACATTCTTTGGGCCTTCCATGACGGAAAAAACCGTGGTAGAAGCGAGGGCGCGGAAAATATCGGGGAGTCCCCTGTTACGGTGGGTGGTCTGGGGCCGAGCGATGCGCGTTTCTCTCGTACGTATGCGCGTGTGTGCGAGGCGTTGGGCTCTAACTGAACCCAAGCGATTGCACTGCAGGCTACGCGTTACTGAACCCGAGCGATCGATCGATGGCTGCTAACTGAACCCGATCGAGCGATTCCTTCGCTACTGCTGCTAACTGAAGCCGATCGATGCTGCCTCTGGATGAACAGTGAGCGTTGCTGGGGGGTTTGGATGAACAATTCCCGGTGGGGGTGGATGAACAGGACCCCGTGGCGTTGCCTCTGGATGAACAGTTCCCGGTGGGGGTGGATGAACAGGACCCCGATCGTTCGAGCCGGTTGGGACTGGATGAACAGGACCCCGTGGAGGGCAGGATGAACAGTAGACGATGGAGGGCAAGATGAACAGTAGCCCGTGGAGGGGTGGTTCAACAGGAGCCTGTGGAGAGGGCTGGTTGAACAGTAGCCGGTGGAGCAGCGCGCGGTGGAGGCTGGATGAACAGGAGCCTGTGGAGAGGGCTGGTTGAACAGTAGCCGGTGGAGCAGCGCGCGGTGGAGGCTGGATGAACAGGAGCCTGTGGATGAACAGTCGCAGGTGGAGGCTGGAGGAGGTCGACGGTGGATGAACAGTAGCCCGTGGAGGCTGGAGGGGGTCGACGGTGGAGATGAACAGTTTCTCGTGGAGTCCCGTTTTGCGGTACACCACACCCCTCCCAATGAACAGGACCCCCGTTTTGACCGTAGCGCTCCAACACAAGTCCGTTTCCTTCGTTTTGCGGTACGCCACACCCCTCCCGATCAACAGGACCCCCGTTTTGACCGTAGGAGGTCCGTTTCCTCCGTTTTGCAGTACGCCAGACCCCTCCCAATGAACAGGATCCTGTTTCGAACGTGGTCGGTCGAACACAAGGCCATTTCAACCGTTTTGCGGTACGCCAGGCCTCGTTTCCATCGGCTGTTCCGTCCAAGCCCTCCCGATGAACACGACGATGCATTGCGTTCCGACCCAGCCGGTTGGCTCCCCATGAACACGACGATGACGCTGTTTCTCCGTTCCGACCCAGCCATGTACACGAGCCCTGGCCATACGTATGCGCGAGTAGGCATTCGAGACCCTGCCCGTATGTACGTACGTGGCCATATTTTCTTTCTTTCACACTGGCCGCTGTACGTACGTGTACATGCTATGTGCGTGCCTCTACTACGACACGTGCGCGCCTCTACATCGACCAGTATGTACGTACACGTTCTCGACCAGAATGACAACGCTACGTATGCTTCGACTAGGTGGGTCCCGACTGTCAGGCACTTCCTTGCCTGCGAAGATGTAGCTGGTGGGTCCCAGCAGTCAGGGGGGCGAATCATTTTTTTTGCCCGGACGCACTTCCTTGCGTGCGAATATGTAGCTGGTGGGTCCCAGCAGTCTGGGGGAAACATTTTTTTCGTGAAATACGGTGGCCCGTCCGGTGGGTCTCCGCTATCAGGTGGAGGAATAATTATTTTGCGCGTAATAAGGAGGCACTTCCTTGCTGCGGTCGTGGACCCAGCTGTCAGCCTCTCCACGTACAGTCCACATCCGATGGAAGCCGTTCCGTGACCACGTTGACCTCGCCGCGCCGAGAGCACCAGGGCGGTGGACGACGGCGAGGCCTAGGAAGGGGACGACGCGGAGCCAGGGAAGACGCGGCAGTGGATGCCCACGCGTAGAGGAGTACGAGGGTTCACTGGTTCGCTGCGGTGTGAGGTTGTCGTCGCCGCAGAATAACAGGGGGTGTGGGTGAGTAGAGGGATGGCGTGGCCAATGGAGGGAATAGTTGGGGGCGGTGAGGCCTGCGCGGCAGCACAGCCGGCCACGGGAGGTAGGAGCATGCGGCATGACCGGCGCTGCTTTGGGCGGCTGCAGCAACAAGATCAGAGGTTGAAGAAGCACTACGGCCGTTGGATGGACATCGTACGGTCACTGGAGCTAGAATCGTTCATATTGACTAAGTTGACAAAGCACTCCATCCCCGTTAACTTAGTAGGCCCACAAGTCAGCCTCCCACCAAGGTGGGTCCCAACTAGCAGGGGGAGTATTCATTTTTTGTGCGTAATAAGGAGGCACTTCCTTGCGTGCGAAGATATAGCTAGTGGGTCCGACCTGTCAGCGGTGGGAACGTTTTTTTGCGAAATACGGAGGCCCTTCAGTAGGTCCCAGCTGTCAGGTGGAGGAATCATTGTTTTGCGCGTAATAAGGAGGCATTTCCTTGCGTGCGGCCGTGGACCCAACTGTCAGCCTCTCCACGCACAGTCTACTTCCAATGGTGTCGTTCGTTGACCACGTTCACCACTCCGCGCCGAGCGCAACCAAGGTGGTGGATGACGGCGAGGCCCCGGACAGCAACGAGCCGGAGATGGGAAGACGCGGGAGTACAGTCGTAGACGGAAAGGTGTACGAGGGTTAACTAGTTCTGGTGCGGTGTGGTTCGGCAGTCGGTGGAGAAGAACAGGAGGTGTGGAGGGGTGGAGGGATGGCCTGGCCAACGGTGGAGTAGCGCTTCATAGCGAAGCGTGCTAAGCAGAGCTGCTAGCAGCAAGAGGCGGGAGCGGGTGGACCCGGCGGCGCTGGAGGAAGAAGACGAGAGATTGAAGATGGATGCCGGTCGTTGGATGTAAATCCAACGGCTAACAATGTTAGAATCATTTGTTGACTAAGTTGACAACGACTTGCATTGGCTTCGGCCTATTGGCCCACATTTCAGCCTCCAAAAAATGTGGCACGTATTCAACCCATTTTTTCAGAATTTACAGTCTTTTTTTTAGGGTAAAATTTACAGTCCATTTGATCTTTTTTTGAATTACAGTCCATTAGCTGGGCTGGGTGAACAAATAATGTAGCGTCCATGCGGCCCATTTATGTTTTTGCTAAAAAATTACAGGCCATTTGCACTTTCTTGAAATACATGATTTTGCTGGACTGATTCTAAATATAATGTTGGGGTGGGCGTAGCAATGTTATCAAAAAATAAACAGGGGCTGAGCATTTGTTATATATATATATATATTTAAATAATAAGTGATTTATTATTACATTGGTCATTAAATCTTACCAAGCTTTTGTACACAATCACCAGGATTTTCGTTGCCAAAAAAATTCCACGATTTTATTGTTAAGAAATTATTTTTATAAGTTAACAAGATGTGGGATATTGTTTTCTTACATATGTAAGTATCTGTTAAATATATGATGACAATAAAAATAATATATAATAACATATAAAATAATTTAAATATATATAATATAGTTACAAGGGAAACATAAGTTGGACCAGGCGTTCCTATTCTTATATAGAAAAATAAAACAGACCTCTACGTTTTCTTCAAAAAAATACATAAATTGGGCTGCCGATGTTTCAGGAAAAATAAAACCTCGGATGGGAGGTCCATAGGCCAGTCGGTACATGACGGCCCTCAAGAAAATACAAACAGCTTTATGGACCTCGCATCTGAGGTCGTGGGTTGCGCATGTTAAAAAAGAAAGCCTAGACGGGGCAGCTGTTCCGCCCGGTTTCGATTCCACCTGTGTAGAGAAAATATCTCCAAAATTTTTGCCTCTGCCTTTATTGACATGTGGGTCCCAATTGTCATCTACGCACACCACGTCCTACACTTGTCAAAACTTCGTCCCTCGGTTTCTCTGTTTTTCGCACACTCGACATTGTGTGGGCATTTTGAAAATAGCATATCTTTTTGACTATGCATCATATGAAGATGTGCTATGCATGAATGTTAATCAGCATGATGTTAACTGACTGGTAGTTCCAGTTTCGACCAGGAATAGAACTTCCAGCATGATGTTAACACTGTTTGAAAAGGTCGTGTTAATATAAATGCTCTGCCTCTGAAAGTTGTAGTTTCTTATCTGAAACTGAACTTGGAGTTTCTTATCTGAAACTGAAACTTGCAGTTCCTTCTCTGAGAATCACATTGTGTGCACTTTTATACTCCTATGAAACTACATTTTTTTAAGTGCTAAAAATAGATGTCTAGAATTCATAAAATACTTCATATGCTCAATACTGCAAATATGAAATTCAAAAGACATTCATATCTGAAAGTACTCTCAAAATACACAACACAAAACACAATTCAAACCTGCAAATACTAACAACCCTAAGCTCCTCCTGACAATTCACAACCTGCCCGACTATTGGTCTGGGGGGGGCAAATCCCTCCTATTCCTCGGCGGCAGACAGCCGCCCCGTGAGACGATGTGAACGGCGAGGGAGAGGATGGCGGGGAAGCGTCGTCGGGCCAACTGTTTTTCTCCTCTTGCAGTTGGATTCGGTCGACGAAGACTCCACCAGCTCGCTCTGGCACGTCACCCTCATAAACGGCACCCTATAGATGCTCGATCCTTCAATCTCTGGTGGATGCTCCATTTGGGATCGATACTCCCACCACTGCTCCCTCACGATCGGATTCGGTGAATCAGTTTGCTCCATGGCCCAGAGGAGCAGCTCTATGTACTCCCGCGCGACTCCCTTCGGGAGTATCGCCGCCTTTTCGCTCTGTTGTAGATATTTGGCCATGGATGTCGCCGTCGCCACTAGTTGGTCCTTGTTGTCAAACCAAGGCTGTATCTCCAACATCCTAGCTAGCTTCACAGGGTCGCCGTCTGCGATCCTCACGTATCGGTTGTACTCCTCCATCGATCTACTTCTGCACAGCACCTTCACTCGCCGGTGGTGGTTTTTGAATGGAAGAGGAGAGGAGCAGCGCTGGTTTTGGTTTAGAACGGGAGAGGAGCGACGCTGGTTTTGGATTGGAATAGGAGAGGAGGGGCGGTGGTTTTGAAATGGAAGAGGAGAGGAGTGGCGCTGGATTTAGATTGGAACAGGAGAGGAGCGGCGGTGGTTTAAGAGGAGAAGAGCGGAAGAGCGACGCTGGTCTTGGAAGTATTTTTTTTTTTTTTGCGTATTTTGGGTCAAAGTTTGACCACGTACTGTATTTGACAAGCAAAATGTGAATGCATGTCACCAAAAATTGTATCATTTTGTTCGTATCTGAATGTACTTTCAAATTATATTATTTTTGCAACGTATACGTGGGGTGGCTTTCTTAATTGATGGTTAAATATATTTTATTTGCGAAAATCATGGTAAATTATGACCCAGAATAAAAGGGAGACTAGTTAATGTGGGGTCGCTTTCTTAATTGAAGGGTAAATTGATTTTGATTTTGATCTAGTCACAGCGCGCCGGCCCTCTCGTCCAATCCTAAATCGCTGTCGCACGCTCCTCTCCCTCTTCTCCATTGCAAAACCACCTCCTCTCCTCTCCATCATTTCCATTCCAAAACCACCGTCTCGCCTCTCCCTCTTCTCCATTGCAAAACCACCTCCTCTCTCCTCGGATGAGGATCCCCTGACATAACCCATCTTTCCATTAAGACACTGACACATGGGTCCCACCAAGCGCGGGCCCACCTGTCAGCGACCGAAAGGCAGGGGAACCTCTCCTCTCCATCATCTCCATTCCAAAACCACCATCTCGCCTCTCCCTCTTCTCTATTGCAAGACCACCGTCTCTCCTCCCATCTTCCAAAGCTAGCACCGGACCACTCAGAAGGACATCTATGGAGGGGATGCAGCAGCGAATCTGGCAGATCGCCGGAGGCGACCAGGCAAAGTTAGCCAGGTTGAAGGAGATCCTTACTTGGTTTGACAATGAGTGGGAGATTTCGAGGACGGTGAGGGCCATGTGGCAATGTATGCGAAAGAGCGAGACGACGGCGATGAGGGCGGCGATGTACTCCTCGGCGGCAGTCACGCCGCAGTCCTTCGAGTTCATCGAGTATCTCCTTAGGGCGATGGAGCAGACAGATTCGCCCGAGGCGAAAGTCAGGCGGAGGTGGTGGGCATACAGGTCGAAGGTCGAGCACCCAGAGGATAACGAATTGATCAAGTACAGTGTGCCGTTCGTGAGGGTGCAGAGCCAGCTGGAGCCACAGGAGTATTCGTTCTCCCACCGCAAGAGGAGTCCGGATGGCGCGACGTCGCTTCCCCACCGTTCTCCATGGTTCCCTCGACACTCGCCTCGTTTCAACGGCGTCTGTAGGGTTTAAGGTAAGCTTCGCACTAACCTAATATTCCATCTGCTCATGCTTACAATCAGTGTGACAACTAATAAAAATCATGCTTACAATCAGTCTCCGAGTACTACGCAATCACCCTAAAATAGCTCTGGACCTTTGGGTCAAAGTTGTGACACTGTGTACAGATAAAGAAAAATAGATTGGTGCTTCTTTCAGAAAAGAGTACACCCCTAGAAAACTGCCAATATAAGCTACTGGTATTTTTTTAAGTCTAAGCTACTAGTATTTGGTTAGAGGATTTGCAGCCGAGAAAGATCCGTCCACAGTGAGCGCCACACATCCCACTGATGGTGCTGGATGCCAATGCTTAGATGGAGCAGGGTTGCTGTCGGTAATTTTTACTTGGCACCTAGCACTCTGCATATATGCCGGTTCCATCCGTACATTTGTCCAGTTCCACCAAAATGCAGCTGAATAACCCTATTTGCACAGATAATGAAAAGGCATGATTACATTATAGTGGCACTAGTTGATGAAACATACACTAATAAACAGAAGAAAATATTACATCATACTGGAAATCGACCCAAGTCTCCCCGATACACCTTCTGCCAGTGATGAACATCAGTGTACAACGGTAGTACAAGGAGGGGCCTTGAGACATTCAAATCTCTATTTTTGTGCAGATCAACTAAAATTAAGCACCCCAGTTTGCAGAAACGCTTAAACATTAACAATGGGACTAGTTGATGAAACATACATTAACAAAGAGAAGCACTTTCTTTATCTACATTGGAAATGAAATGATAGAGAGGACACTCGCTCTATATTAACTGTATTATTACTTCATTTAATCAGTGACACTAGGGTCGAGCAGGTGGCAAATGAGGTGTACCGTGCGTCACAAGGATGAAGGCCGGGGGTGCTTAGACTGGGATGCTGAAGCGGGCTCTTTCAGTCCCTATCTTCCCCCTGATGTTTTTGTGGTAGCATTTGGGTTGTAATCCAAACTTGGTCGAGCTGGTGCTGCGTCCCCCTACCCGCCTAGCTTATGTGGCGAACTTGTCTCCTGCTAGTACTCAGTCAGTTCTAGTAGTAGTTGCATAACTGCCCGTTTACACTGAGATGTCGTCGGATAATGGTTCTCTATGGTTGGGTTTCTTTAATGAAATCGGAGGGAACCCCCTGTTTCGATATATAAAAACAGTGGCACTAGCGGTGCCAAAACATTGCCTCAATTTAATAGTGCCACTAGATTAAGGTGCAAAATAATAACATTACTGCTTTATCATGGCAGTGCCAAAACAGTAGCATAAGATCAGGATCAACATGCAGGATCTTTGGCAAACGGTCAAACCAAAAAGGAACATACCTCGTGATGGGAACCATATCTGCAGTCAACGCCATCGTAGAAGGGATGACACCAGTCACCAACATGGATGATTCAATTCATGGGACCTTTTGGTGCAGTTCACCTAAAATGAAGCAATGTCCCATGAGCTAGCAGCTTCTTCCTCTTTTTTTTAAGAAAAGGGCTTCAGCCCCGGTTCCAGTTCCATTAGAAAACGAAACCCACAGAGCTTCTTCATTAGTTGCAATAAAATTGAGCAACATCAAGGTTGGTCGTGAAGCCCCTGGAGAGTAGGCGGACCAGGACAGTTGCATCTCTAATGAAAAGAAGCAACTTATCTTCATGGGAAATTTAGCAGGACATGAAAAAAGTGCCATTGATTCATATTACTGGAGGCATTACATTGAAAACAACATTGGTTTAACGTGTCCTTACTTTTAACAGTGCGACTGCTACATTTTACCAGTGGCATTACATAAGAGCGGCTCGGGGCAACAAACATCAGAAGAGGATATCTGGGTTGGTCCCATTTTTGTTTGGTATATAGCCACCTTATACTGTGTGAGGCTAGCAAATCTAGTGCTGGACTTACTCTGTTGACTTGTCCCCCAGTCCCCACTTTCTTTCCTTTTTCAACCAATAGATCGGGTTTATATTGAGTTTGTACTATGTTCCCTTTATTTCCCTATGAGACCTAGAGACCAGTTGGATAGCCAGTCTCTGCTAATTTTCGCCCCCATTATTTCCTCTTTCGACCAAGTCCTAGATTCAGGTAACAAATATTCCCCCACGCACCACCCCCTTTCTTCCTTGTTTGAACCAAGTACTACTAGATTCGAGTGCATGAACTAGTTTTACCTCTTAACAGTAAAAAAGTAGGTGGTTTTCGAACAGCCGATCGATCCTATCTACACGAGGGGGCCTGAGAAATAGTAAAAGATACAAATGCAGCGACGTCAGGAGCTCGGGAAGTAGAGCAAGGCCGGTTTCGAAGGAAGTTATACCTGAGGGTCGCCGGGATATCGCTAGGTGGGCGGCGGGAGGCCGGATCTGCCCACACTACGGCAGCAAGGAAGAAGGGGTGGGAGGCCCTCCCTCGCCAGCGATGCTTGGGAGAGAACGGCAAGGCACGCTGATCGAGACGCATCGGCAGTGGGTAAGAGCTGTCCCCGAGAACGACCGCGTGAACATTGCACCTTCTCACCTTCCCCGGCGGAGAGGATCCGGCTGGATCTGTGACCAGCAGTGAGTAGAGAGAGAGTGTGTGTGGCCACCGCTATCGTGTTTAGATCTGGAGAGGACGAGATAGTGTGAAGAGAGCCACACTAGCAAGCAAGCGCGGAGGCTCCTGCCTATATAGTGGAGTACTAGTTTTCTTTTGTCTACCGGCCGGAGCCGGCTTCACCTCGGCAATGACTGTCGAGAAGTCTTCATGCATGTGCCCCGGACGCACAGTTGTCGTCATTTTGATCTGAAGCACCGGATTATAACATATAACACGACAAAATGCCACATGACAAGAAATCATAACCTCACTGCCCAAAGGAGACAAGATGAATCCCGACGGACAAACTAGACGAGTATCAAAGCTCAAATTAAAGATAAACTCGTACAAAAGGGGTCCGTCGATAGTAGTCCTCGTGCATGTGCCCCCAATGACTAGCCCAACTCAGTTGTCGCTGTTTAACCCTCACAGTGATCCGAAGCACATGACACCTAATTTTGCGAGATGACAAGAAACCTTTTTTTAATTTCTCACCAGAACTACAGCCCTGTACAACACAGCCTGCATGATATGTAGACGATAGCCAATTCAGGCGTGTCTGCTGGAGTCTGGTCACATGCATGGACAAACTGATCTTCCGTGTCTTGCAGGGATCGTCCAGGTACCAATGTGGAGTATGTGCTTCTATTAACTTAGCCGACTTGCGGGGCCGGGGAGTGTGCCTATGGTCGGTTCTCAATTGCGGTCCCACATGTGTGTGCAAACGCAATATGACGCGCGTTCCATTCGGAGAGCGGCGTGCCAGACCGACCGACCGTCTGTGGTGCGACGCGAACGCGACGGGCGTGCTGTATACTCCATACATGTGTACCGCCGTTTTCTTGAGGCTTTGCTCCATGGCGCAATCCATGGATACAAAATTAGTATACTGTACTATTTAAAAGTTGAGGGCGGGGCTTTTCTCACGCGGTAGGCGGGGCAGTTCCGCCTAGTCGGTTCGACAGAGATGCGAGAAGAGGAGGGAGTAGGCTACTGCAAATGTAGGGCTGTGTGATTTGGCAGTGAGTTACTGCTGGGCAGGTGGGGCCCGGTGATTTGACTTGCCATTATCATTTTAACTGCGGCGCTACGACCGGCTTGAGTCTCCTGATTCCTGACCACCTCCATACAGGTGCCTCTCCCGATGCTCCACCATGTAGAGGCTGGCTCTTGCTTGAGAGCCCACTCCTCCACTTTTTCCTTGCCTCTTTCCCCCACATATGCAAAAATGCCATGTAAAGCGGGCTTATAGCCCACTATTGTACTTGATCCTACAGGTGCTAAGCCTGCCACATAGGCATAAAGTCTGATGTGGCAAGTTAATTAAGAAGAGAGAGACTAGTTTGGTGACCCCAGGAAGAAACGGTGCTAAGCGCGTGTACCTAGATGATAGACTAGTTTTGTGGTAGGCGCGACCATGATACGGGCTGCTGGCATCCCTTGGATCTGAGATCGAACGATCGCATGCTAAGTTGTTGAAAATTTGTAGAATAACCCTCCAGGATAGGATATTCACCCATAGGTCTAGAATCACGCCATGCAACCGTTCGATCTCAGATCCAAGGGCTCTCAGAAGCCCGTATCATGGGAGAATGGAAAGATTCGTATCACCTGTAATTTTCCCGACACTTGACATGACATCGAAAGCCATTTAATTGGGCGTCGAGTAGACATTACATCTAATTGGGCCCCCATAGTACTGTGCATGAATCCATTTATCCACCAGGCAAGCCACTACCCTGCCATTCGCACGCCCCCCCCCACTCGACATTTTTACAATCGATAAACCGCTCCTAGTCGTCCCGTCCTTTCACATTACGACAGTTCCACTAATACTAACCCTCCTCCCAAATCCATGGCGTCCCAAATCTCCATGAACGGCGGTGAGTACAAGGTTATAACCATCACCGGCGATGAGTTCGACGTCATCTACACCCGTACTTCCGCAACGGTGAAAGAATGCCTTGCTCGCTTCAAACGCATGTTCGAAAACTCAAATGATGAGTGGGTCGCTGGGCTAGATGTTGAGTACACCACCGTACTGGAAAGCGATAAGAAACTAAAGGAGGCAGAGAAGAAGAAGCCTGCCGTGATCCAGGTTTGCGTGCATGACTTATGCTTGGTCTACCACATATGCCATGCCGACGTTGAGTGCCAGGAATTTAAGAAGTTCCTCAAGGGCGGCCGAGTCAAATTCGTTACAGTAGACTTTAGGAACGACAAGGAAATCCTGGGTCAGATAGGCCTCGTTGTAGGCGACCCCTTCGACCTCCAGAAGGAAGGGCTGGTGCCCTCCCTTGATCAGCCTTCAATGCTGACCCTGGCAGGAGCCATGGTTCATCCTTCGTATGGTAAACTAGAGAAACCTCCATACACGTTTCATCGTCATGCATGGCAGTGGAATGTACTAGATATGGACCACATCCACTACGCTGCAATGGATGGCTACCTTTGTTTCAATATCTACAAGGGTTGGATGAAGAGCAAGAGCCAAGTGTGCGGTTCAAGCAAAGAAGTATCGCCCAAGAGGACGTGGACGAGGACGAAGTTGAGGACGTGGACGAGGACGAAGTTGAGGACGTGGACGAGGACGAAGTTGAGGACGTGGACGAGGAAGAAGTGTCGTTGCTCGTGGTGGTTCTAATGCAGTGTCTACCGGATTAGTTGCTTAGTTTAATTTCTGGTGTGCTTAGTTTTATATGAGGGGTGTGTTGTGCTGAGCCCCCAGCAGAACTATGTTATGTTTCTTCTCGTTATATTTTGTACATTTCATCTTTTAGTTGGTATAGTACTACCACTCGTTTCTTGACATTATATACGTACAATATATATGGCCAACATCATATAGCCAGCAGTTTAGTTGTCAAATAATTTTAGGGTGCTTAGTTTTGTCAAAGAATTCCAGGGTGCTTAGTTTTATTTGAGGGGTGTGTTGTGCTGGACACCATTAACTTATCATTGTGAGAATCGGCTTATTTTTGTCATGTAACATGGTCAACGGGGTTTGACGTGAAAATAACAATGTTTAATGGCATTTCTGAGCAAACATCTAACTTAACGATGGCATTTTTTAGATATCTAATTGCATTTTTGAGCAGGCATCTCACGGATCGATGGCATTTTTTTAGTAATTGTAACTTCTAATGGCAAAACTGAGTAGTGATACACAACTAGTGGCATAAATAATAAGAACCCAAGAATTAAATAGGGCTAATTTCTTTATTTCTTTATACATTTGTGTGCGAAACAATATACGCTGCCTACCGCCAGATTTTCTTTACGGAGGCAACATAGAACTATATGAGTGCCCTGTTAAATTTTGGAATTATTCTAGGTTCGTTTGGCCTTTTTTATACATTAATTGAGTTTCTGGTCATTTAATGTGCATAATTCAAATTTGAACTACAAGCACATGCTCCCGTGCACCAAAGTTGACTGAAAAATCACATGTGTGTCCTCGGGTGAATTTCTAGGTCCCATGCAAGAAATGGGAATGAAATTCAAACATCTGGGCATCGTGGTTCGGCCGAGAACATTGAGAAGCTTGGTTTTAAAATTCTTCTAAATCCAAAACACGCCTGAAAATCATGAAACTTGGCATGGTGTCATGTCATGGTACTACCATGCAGTGGTAAAAAATGCAGAATAGGAACAAGTTTTGGTATAAGTTTCTTGCAAGCCGGAGCTTCTCTCAAGAAGGCTCGTGGTTCTGAGAGGGAACGTGTCACCTTTGTGTGCATAATTCAAATTTTAAATACACGCACATGCTCCAGTGCACCAAAGCTGGTTGAAAAATCACATGTGTGTCCTCGGGTAAATTTCTAGGTCCCATGCCAGAAATGGGAATGAAATTCAAACATCTGGGCGTCATGGCTCGGCTGGAAACATTGAGAAACTTGGTTTTTTAATTCCTGTAAATCTGAAACACGCATGAAAATCATGAAACTTGGCTTGGTGCCATGACTTGGCACCAACATGCTGTGGTAATTTTGCTGTCCGATTTGCGAAGGCGCACACATTAACAATCAACAAAGTCATTTTGGAACAAGTGGTGTCACGTTACAATCGGAAACACAAGTATTATTGAAACCGTGGGCATTCTATTTACCATTTACGTGCCGCCACGCGTCCCCTTTTTTTATTAGCTAGGAGGCGTCGTGCAGGGTAGCTATTTGAGTACGGGAGGCGTGCGATCAGACCCCTGCGCGTGCTTATCGGGAGGAGAGCCCTTTGACCTCTATCTGTCGTCCACCTCTGTCCCAAGGTACCATTAATGGCGCCCGAGCCTCTATTTAATGGCGTGGCAATGTCTCACTCGACTGAGATTTAAGAGAGAAAAAAGAAAATCTGAAAAGAAAATTTTGCACGGATCTTGATGTTAGATCCGACGGACCTATATAGCATCTACTGCGACTTATAGCAAGACTGATGAATATATATAAGGACGACGAGAGTGGATAATAATTGTCTTACATAATTAGGAAGATAATTAAAAAAGCCACATGCGGCTACGCCCGAAATACACAAGGGCAAAAGAAGAAGGAAGACGCAAACAACGATCTGGCTCGCTGATCTCTACTTTCTTTATGCGCTACAGGTCGCGGAGACTAGTTCTCGCGGCGGGTGATGATCTCTTTCATCAGTTTCATGGCCTTAATACGCTGCTTGGCAGCATCCATGGATTCCTCCACCAGCCTGTTGCGCTCGATGCGGAGCATGGCATTCTCGTCCATAAGTTTCTTGATATTACGCCCGTCCTCTGCAACACGGTAGCGGTCTCCTCCTCCTCCTTCACCCTTCCGGCGATCTTCGCCCTCAGCAGGTCGCGCTCACCCCGGAGCTTCACATTGCCCTCCCCGAGTTGTCGGATGACGCCGGTAGCCTCGTCCTGCATCCTCACCCAGCCGGAGATCCGATCCATCTGGCTATGGACTATCGCATGCATGCGCCTGTAAGAGGCCTCGCATGCCCGTGAGAAATTTTCCCAGGACGCCGCGGCTCGGCGGGACCTCCCTGCTGCTTCGGCGGCGCGACGGGACATCTCTGCTGCTTCCATGGCGTGGCCGGACCAGTCTGCTACATCGACGGCGCGGCGGGACCTCCGTGCTGCTTCGGCGGTGCGGCGGGACCTCTGTGCTGCTACTGTTGCGTGGCTGGACATGTCGGATGCTTTAGCGGCGAGGCGGGACATCTCTCGTGCTTCCTCTTCCATGCTTACCTCTCCCTGGTGGAAATCTCTCAACCCAGAACTCACGCTGGCTATGGCTTGATTGTTTCTTGTGGATGAGGAGCTGAGGAGGAATGTGCAGTCATCTTAGCATAGTAGTATTTATAACCGAGTACTACTAATACGCTCCTAAGTGGGAAACCGTTTAGGTTGTGATCGGTGTGAACAGGTTTGCAATTAAATATGGCGTGGTAGTAGTAGTAATTTGGAATGTGACGAGACGCGCTCAAGATTTATTGACGGTTCTAGTTTCGAAGTGCGGCACTATTCCCGGATGGCGTAACGTCGGCACATTTTCTCGGCCGTGGTGTAGCATATGCCATGGTACTACTAGTTCTTTTTCTACAGCTGTGTACGTGCAAAAATTGGCACCGTCAGATACATATCTTACGCTTGGCGTTCGACAGGAATAGCCTCGTGCCGAGCTATAGACTAGTTTTGCTCCATGGCTCAATCCATCGATACTACTACTGTACAAATGTATACATTTTTCAAAAGGCTAGAGGGCGGGGCAGTCTAGCTTGGTCCTTTCACGAGAGGCGAGGGCCTTTGTGATTTGACGGCTCATTACTGCTGGAAGGCGGGGCCTTGTGATTTGATTGCTCGTATAAATGTGCCGACGACCTGAGGAGGAGCAAAGAACCATGCAGTATACTCAAGTTTTCCACTGGAGTACGACGGAGGAGCACGAAACACGGCAGCCCAGTGCCATATCCTCTACTCTCTACTCTTATTATATATTACTAGCAAGAGGCATTGTTCTATTGGCGATAAAGAATGGTCTAATTTCCTAGTCATCTCATTTTTAGCATTGTTCTATTCATGCCTCGCAAAGAAGGTGACACGTGCGGCGAAACACCAGAAGCAAAATAAGAAACACAGGAGCAAAATAAGAAGGAGGATTATCACCCCCAAAAAAGAAGGAAGACGCACACACAAGTCTAGGCGCTGCTCTCACTACATGAAGGGTTGCTGGCCGCGGAGTCGTAACTGCTTCTTCATCGCCTGCACGACCTCCATCTCCTTGCGCGTCTCCTCCGCCATCTTCATCATTGTGTCCATGACGAGGGATTTCTTGACGCGAGCCTTCATCATCTGTTCCATGGCCGCATTACGTACCTTGACAGTAGCCGGGTGCTCGATGCGGAACTTCGCCAACTCCTCCTTCTGTTCCATGACGAGGGCCTGCAACATCTTCATCGAGGAACTACTATTCTCATGCAGCTTCTTCCAGCCGACGTTCTCCTCCTTCACCAGGTCGAGCTCGTGGCAGAGCTTCGCGTTGTCCTCCTGAAGTTGCAGGATTTTGCTGGTCGCCTTCTTCTCCGAGGCAATGCTCTTCTTCAGCAGCATCACCAAGCGGGCGGTCAACTCCCCCTGCTCATTGACCTCAGCGGGCATGTCGTCGAGGTTCTCCTTCAGCAGCTCCACCAAGCCGTGGATGAACTCCTTCTGCTTATTGAGGTGCTTATTGTGCTGATCGGGCATGCCGTCGAGGGATAACGACTCCAACGCCGGTAGCTCGGCATGTTCGCCTCCGCGTCTAGGGCGCTCCTGGGAGCCATCGACTGCCCGTGAGAGATCTTTCGAGGTCT
This sequence comes from Triticum aestivum, assembly GCF_018294505.1. Classification (NCBI taxonomy): domain Eukaryota; kingdom Viridiplantae; phylum Streptophyta; class Magnoliopsida; order Poales; family Poaceae; genus Triticum; species Triticum aestivum. Next base: position 141,614,788 of record NC_057814.1, read on the forward strand.
CTGCGTGGCGGCGAGCCCTCTCTTTCTTTTCCGCAGCCTTGGTTGCCGCTCCCTTGTTATGAGTAGTTCTCGACCTAGAGCTCTGCACACCGGCCATGGCAAGGACGGACGAAGAAGCAGGACTTATGAGGAGGAAGGTAGAGTAATTTTCGGTTAGGTAGTTCCCCTTTTTATAGCCTAAGTACTAGCAGTAGTACTAAAACATGCATAGTGGGAATACATTCAGGTTTGGTACGTACTGGTAGGTGTGAGCCGGCTTGCACTTAATTGTAGCACTAGTAGTTTCGAATGTGATGGGAACAAGGTAAAGATTAATTGATGGTTTTTGGTTTCGAGGCCCGAAACGGCTCCCGATGAGTTTAGTGGAACATAAATTTCAAATAGACTGCACAGCTCAGATGCGTAAATATTATGTTACTGTCAAAAATTGGCACAAAATACGAAGGAGACCAATGGAAGTACTACTAGCAACCCATGATTTAACTACTCGCATGCGCGCAGTGGAGTACTAATGTCTTTCTTCCGCCCTCACGTCCACTCAATTTGCATGCGCTGTATTAATTGACCATCAATGAAGTGAAGGACTTTACACGCGTCAAATTATCACATGGGGTGGATGTTGGTACAAAATTGCGTCCGCCCGTGTACCCGCGTGTGCATGCGAGGGAATGAGTGCATGCGTGGCGTGCGTGCACATCTTCGCTTCATTCATGTACCGCCAGTGCGGCTCAGGGAGGACGAGTACATTCTTCTGGAACCAGCAGCACGTCACTGTGATCAATCCACACAAGGATGTCGCGACAACGCCTCCCCATGTGCCACGTGCCCACGTGGCTTCATGAACTGTAAGAGAGACACTGTGTAGCGTGCCATTGTGTTTTGCACATACTCGAAGTACTAGTAAGGTACACGTGCATTGCACGTGTCAGATTTTGCAACCAAATTACAAATAAATACCACACTGTAGCATGTAAGCTCTGAGTCATATATGCCTGATGTAGACCCGTGTTTAATTATTATAGTTCATCTCATTCAAAATCAATTAGTTTTTATAAAAAAAACTAGGGCCTCTTTGATTCGTAGGATTTCCAAAACGCGGGAATAGGAAGAACATGGGATTAGAGTGGAATGTCGTCTTGAATCCTACAATATGGTATGAGTGTTTGATTGTGCATAGAAAAAACGCATAATTCTTTCAAAGAGGTTTGAGTGGATGGGATGTTTCCTATGAAATCTAGTGCAAATGAATCATATGGAAAAATTCCTATGGTTTACAATCCTACGAATCAAACAACCAAGATAGGAAAAAATCCTAAGGATTAGAATCCTCCAAAATTCCTTCGAGAATCCTTTGAATCAAAGAAGCCCTTAATCTATTTTATGATTCATGGAATTGTGCGTTGTAAAGCATAAAGTACAAACAAAGAATGTCAATTCAACTAGAAAAAAAGTTTGGGTAGTTACGATACGGAAGATTCTAGAACAAAGGAGAACCACTTCTGTTTTGAGATTTGTGCACTATGCTTAAGTTCAACCATGGAGTCTGCTAGATTGTACATGTGGCAAAATCCGGTGGGGGCTAGAAGAGGGTGCGAGGGGCCGAGTGGAGGGAGACTATGAAGGAGTGCACAACTGCGAGATCAATATTTAGAGAGGGGGCGAGAACGTGTGTTGTTGCGCGCAGTGGCGGAGCCATGGAAAATGTCCCATGAGCTAGGGGGCCAAGGATTGGTAATCCTTTACGAGGAGGGCTAATTCATCAACTTAAACCATTTTTACCAGCAATTTTCTAATGATCACATTCATATTAGCCTCGATATATAGTGATGTTAGGGGGGGCAGGGCCCTTGCTGCCCCCTGTCTTGGCCATTGTGTGCGCGTCTGAGAGATGAAGCGGAAGGCATGGATGATGAGAGGGGGGCGTTGGATATATAATTAATGTGGGTGTATTAGCTATATATGTAATCCTATATAGAGAGGTATAGATTGATCGATGTGGATGTGGGAAAGAGGGTGAGACCTCACTAGATATATAGATTGATCAGTTTATGTGGAAAACTATGAAAGACCTAGCTATACACACACACACACATAGAGGAACATTCGATCGTTGCGCATGCACGTCAGAGATAAAGAATGCCCGATATGATGGAGAGGGGATGTGTGTGTGTGCGCCTTCATGGGAGACCGACCTAAAGAAAAAGATGGCATGTGTGCGATGGATAATGCCGACTGGTAGTGTGTGTGCATGCATGCACGAGAGAAAGTTAGTGGTACAATTATAAAGAGAAGACCAATGTGTGGGTGTAAAAGACTAGGTGAGGTCATAATCAATGTAAAGTTGAATTCAAATATTTGAATAAGAGATCATGATGTTTGAAACCCATGCATGCATGAATATAACGGAGATCTGCGTGGTGTGGTTTGGAAACGAGCATGTTGCAATGTATACACATTGAACAAGGTCAGATTGGTTTGAATTTGAGATACCGATGGCAGACATCGTTTGGCCACATTGCATCCGTGCATGGACAAACTATTCTAATTGGAGATGATGGGTGGCTTTCGCATCACATATCTATATCTATACCCCTATATATATATATATATATATTATTTTTATATAGTGTGCGGATAACTTTAACTTTGAAAGATGGTCGTTGGATGAGGCCAATCCGATGGTGCAGAGCTGGCAACTTTGAGCACTACTGGCCGTTGGATATCATCTAGATTCCACCAGATTTTGCCACATGTACAATCTAGAAGACTCTATGGTTGAACTTAAGCATAATGCACAAACCTCAAAACACAAGCACTTCTTCTTTGTTCTAGAATCTTCCGTATCAGAATTGCCCAAATTTTTTCTACATGATTTGTTTTTACTTTATGCCTTACAACGCACAATTCCATGAATCTTAAAATAGATTAGCTTTCTTATAAAAACTAGATGATTTTGAATGAAATGAACTATAAGAATTAAACGAACATCTACATCATGCATATATGACTCAAAGCTTACATGCTATAATGTGGTATTTATTCATAATTTGGTTGCCAAATCTCATGCGTGCAATGCACGTGTACCTTACTAGTCTAAATGGTGTCTGTGTGTGTGTTGTGCGTGTTAAACACATTGTACGTAGTATATCATACTAGTCTAAATTGTCTTTTTTCTTTGGGTACACGTTAAGCTTGTTCTCCCGAAATTTCAAGCCGCGCCTTGTTATGCCGAAATTTCAAGCTAGCGTCTCTGTCTATCGTGCTGCGAAACTCCCGCCTCTTCAACCCGCGCCTTGTTAGCCCGAAATATTTAAGATATATCTTTGTCTCGTTGTGCTCCGACAACTCCCTCCATCTCAACCCGCGCCTTGCTATTCCAAAATTACAACGCGCGCGAAAACTCCCACCTCCTGTGAAATCCCGACACGTGAAATGCCCGTGATACCCCTGAACCGAAAGAACCGCCTCAAATCGGTGGGGGTACTTTCGTAACTTACCCCACATTTTGGACAAGCGCGTCCCTAAGCCATGGTTCCCCACTCCCATCCCATCCGCCCACCCATTCGTACACCGAGGCCGGGAAAACCCGCGAAGCCCCACACCCTCCTCCGTCCGCCACCCAGCCGGAGCCTCTTCCCCGACGACGTCGTCCACAGCAACACCTCGACGTCCCTCATCCACCATACCGGATGAGGATCCGTCGTTGATCTGGTCGTCCCGCCGGTTCAGCCACCCCGTCCTCCACCTCAAAGGAGCTGCCCCGACGTTCCCCTCGTCTTTCGCGCCACCCCCATTCCCACACCACCATCTTCACCTACACCACCGGAAGAGCATCAGCATCACCGTTTCCTCGGATGAAGCTGCGGCCTAATCGGCGCCACCAAAGAGGTTGTACACTAATCGCCGTATTTTCTTCTTGATTCGATCTCACGGTGCTGCCGGCGCTCGGTCCCGAGCCGACACGGCGCGGCTCCATCCACCCCGGCGTCGCCGGCCACTTCCTCCACGGTGTCGCTCCCTCGGCGGCGACGTCCACATCTGTAGGAGCTGCTGCTTTAGCTCTCGCTCGCGCTGCTGCTCTGCTCTTGCTCTTGCTCTTGCTCGCGCTGCTGCTCTCGCTCTTGCTCTTGCTTGCGATGCTGCTCCGATTTAGCTACACTTCAGTCGACTGAATCGACTGTTGGGCCAGTCAATTTTCAGGGGGTGGGGGGCCTCACCGGAGTTAAGGAAGAACAAGCCGCAGCGGGGAGGGGGGCTCGCCGAAGAAGTACCCCACTATCTATCTTAGGGTTCATGGTGGGGGCGATGGTCGCCGGCGGTGGTGGGGCGGTGGCGTGGGGATTGCCGGAGAAAAAGCTCGGCACGGGAGGGGGGGACCTAGAGAGATTGCCGGGGCGGCGGCGGAGCCGGCGGTGGGAGTGTTTTCGGGGCGGGCAGGGCGGCTGTTTGGCCGGTGGTGGTTGGCGGCTCAGGGGGTGGAGGTTGAAGATGAACTGCGGGCCCTTGATTTCGTATCCAACGGCTGCAAAATCGACTGACCAGAGATGAAAAAGTCAGTCGACTGACATGTAGCCTCACCTCTAGTGCGTTCAGGTTCGACAGTAAAATTTAGTTTCGACAGCAAAATTCAGTTTCGACAGTTAAGTTCAGTTTCGACAGTTAAATTCAGAGATGAGCGGCTGATGTATACATCAAGCACTTTGTGGTTATGTATTTTACGTCATCTATTGGAGATGCTATTAGAATTCCACTCAGGTTAACGTTGTCTCTCTTGTCCTGCTTCAGCCTCGGCGTCGTACAACTCACCGGAGCTGCTCCAACGACGAAACCCTCCATCACCGCGGAGCAGTACCTCGGGCTCCATCTCCAGACGCCTAAGATCTTCTTCCCCTCCTCCGACAGCCAAGTCAGCCGGAGCATCCTCTCTGGCCAACCCAATCACGCTGAGATCGACATGGCTTCGCCAAAGATGTTGTACACTTGTTGCATATCTTTTTTACTCTACATGTCATATATATTGTCCACTGAGCACACGGGGTAACGGGAAATACGATTATTTTATCCTACTATATGACAAGTAGTGAGGTACCAGGCAACTTAGTTATCCATGATGGACTCTCTTGAACGCCATCATTATTTATCTCTGCGCGTTTGAGCTATGCATTTGTCGATGGCCCTGGGAGTTGAGCTAGTAGGGCAGTGGCCTGGGTCTAAAGTAATAGAAGTAGCACAAACACATTTTTTAGTGTAGGCTTTTCCTTGCTCAAGCCTGCCTACTAGAATCGCCAGTGCTTGAAAGGAAAAGTGAATGAAAAACATAGGAATTGGAAAGTTCGTATGGTACTACTTTTTCATGAATTTGGTGCAAAGGAATGGAGCAAAGGAAAACTGTAGGATTTGTTCCTTTAGTGTCTCCTTGAAAGAAAAACCGTAGGAATTTTAATTTCCACTTGTCCTCCTTTTCAAATTCCTATTCATGAAGCACAAGACTAAGAGATAGTAGCATAATAGCATTATAACCGTACATTTTCTTGTGGTTTGACTTAATCTCACCATGCTTCTTTGCATCCTGTGATCTTCCAATTCTTGTGAACCAAACACCCAGATTGGCAGAAATCCTGTGTTTTTAAATTCTCTGTTTTGCACGTGCATTCCTATCCTATTCCTGTCTATTTCCTATCCCTGCATTGTTAGAATCCTCAAATTCAAACAAGCCCTTACACAATTACTTCTATTACAGATATGTGTCAAAGAAAACCTTGTGTGGTTTGTCCTGCTCCTGCGGTGCTGTGTTCCACCCCAGCTCAGCTGCTCCAACGACGGAAGGGTTCACCACAGCAGGGATCCGCTCTCCAGACTGTCTTTCGCCGCCTCAGATCTTCTTCCCCGCCGCCGGCAGCCACGACAACTGCATTACCATCATCAACTGAGCAGATGACCTTGAGGACTACACGCAAGAGAGGTCGCACTCTTCCGTGTCTGCTTACGTTATGCATCGCTTAATATGATGACATGCTACTTTATCATCGTGTTCACCTATTAGACTCCGAGTCAGGTCCAAACTTATGCTGAAACTTGAGTTTTTAAATGGTTGTGGGGTACATATTGGGGCAGCAATCAGTACTATCTGTCTACTATCTGGTTAATCTCGGGTGTCTACTATGAGTTTCATGTTGGGTGCAAACAAACATTAAAGGAGCCATTATCTGTATTTTTTAACTAAAGCTATTATCTGCCTGCTATCATTGGTTTTGGGTCTATCCAGAGTTTGCTACCATCACTCTGGATTTGTGCATGCACTCCTTACTATGTTTTATTCCTATGCATGTCAGTTATTGTACACAATGGAACTGAACATGTAGAGCAAAAGAGACGAGCCTTGCGTGGCAATAAAATTTCATGCAGACGTCGCTCCATGGTGGGCGCAAAGGCAGCCCCCCCTCCACCCATTTCGGATCGTAATCAAGAGGAAGATAACTGTTCTGAGGGGGATTCAGAAGCAGAAGACCACTCCTATTTACCCCATGAGGTCTTCGCTCTAACTTGGCATGCTGATGTTGGTTATATCATGCATATGGTGCCTTGCATTGCTTACTTTATACATCAAATATGTCAACTGCTTAGTTTAGACATGCTTTGTGTGAATGCCATCTGTTTAGTTTATTCATCGTTTATGTGAATTATGCAATGCCATCTTGTTTAGCCAGGCATCATATATGTGAATTTTGCAATGCCATCCTGCTTAGCCAGTCATCTTATATGTGAATTATATCAGGCCATCCTTTTTTCGTTACGTATTACATTTGTCAACAATGTTAGTACATTCAACTACTCTTCGTGTGCATCAGCCATTTGACACGGTGATGGAAAATTCTGGAGTGAAAACAAGGTCTTCAGAGCAGACTATGCTATCTGACGAAGCGCATATCTCGCTGGTTACGGATAGCTCCTCAGAGGAGGATTCAGAGACAGATGACCAGTCCTATTCCCCCCCGAGGTGTATGCTCTAATTAACTTGGCAGGGTTATGTTGCTCATATCGTGCGTATGGTGTCTTGCATTGCGATGTCATTTGATTAGTTTAGACATGCTTTGTGTGAATGCCACCTGTTTAGTGTCTAATTACCATATATGTGAATTATGCATTGCCATCTTGTTGCAAGACATTATATATGTGAATTATGCAATGCTATCTTGTTGCAAAGGCATTATATATGTGAATTATGCAATGCCATGCTGTTGAGCCAATCATCATGTATGTGAATTATATCATGCTATCATTTTTTTGTATTACGTGTTCCATTTGTCGACAACGTTTGTATATTCAACTACTCTTCCTGTGCATCAGCCATTTGAAGCGGTGATGGAAGTATCTGGAGTGAAAACAAGGTATTCAGAGCAGACAATGCTACCTGCTGAAGCAGACATCTTGCTGGATACAGAGAGCTCCTCAGAGGAGGATTCAGAGACTGATGACCAGTCCTATTTCCCCCCTGAGGTCTATGCTCAAACTTGGCAGGGTTATATTACCCATGTCATGCATGTTGTCTTGCATTGCTTAGTTTTTACATCATATATGGATTGCCATCTGCTTACTTGCTTACTATATAAATCATATATTTGAATTATATCATGCCATCATGTTTACATACACAACATCTATCTGAATTATGGCATGGCAACCCATTTAATAAAGACATCATATAGTTATATCATCTCATCCTGTTTAGTGTTTACAGTCATCATATTTTGAATTATGTCATTCTATCCGGGAATTATATCATGCTATCATGTTTCCATAGGCGGCATGTATGTGAATTATGGCATGCCAACCTATTTAATAAACACATTATATAGTTATATCATGTCATCCTGTTTACATAGTCATCATATTTTGAACTATGTCTTTCCATCTTTTTTAGTTAGCCATCATAATGTGAAATTGTATCATGCTATCCTGTTTAGTTAGCCATCATATATGTGAAATTGTGTCATGCTATCCTGTTTGGTTAGACAACATAAATGTGAATTATTTCATGCCCTCTTTTATTCCCCACTATCCATTGCACCTGTCTATCATACAATGTCTGTACATTCAATTACTTTTCTTGTTTATCAGCCATTTGAATTGGAGAGGGTGATGGCAGTATCTAAGGGAGTAACAACACGGTCTTCAGAAAAGATAGTGCTACCAGTTGATGCAGATAGAACCACGGTTGTACTTGCCCAAGAACCAGCCCCACCACACATAACCCAGACTCTCGCAGATTGTACCCCTACCCAGTTGGACAGAGAACCAGCTACACCCCTTCTAACCCCAACCCTAGCAGATAGTAACCCAGTTCCAGTTGACACAGCACCGTCTCCACCACAGAGCACCCAAACACGAGCAGTTAGTAAGGGAACTGCAGTGCCCAAAGCACGAGGACCACCACTCCGAATCCCAACTCAACGCTTAAAGGAGAAGAAGAATTGTTCTCAGGTCAGGTTCTGTAGCTATGGTTCATACTCCTTTGCTCTTGCATCACTGTATTTACTCAGACCAACTATTTTCAAATTTGAAGGATGGAATTGAAACTCCAATGGCGCAACAGGTATGTTTTAAACTTGTTTCTTTAACTGGTTTGCTGTTGTAACTTGCTCTATATTGATTTCAGTTTCAATTGAATAAACAGTTATGTTCTCATGTCATGCACATTACAAGTGTCTCTATAGTTTCCCACACTTATATTCTGTCTATTCTGCTTTGTCTTGAACAAATATTATTTGAACTGTGTCTCTATCTTGATTTGGCAACAAAAACTAGAATGATATAGACCATAAAGTGACCATGGTACATAGATATATGTTTGTTTCATGTTGTTATCCTGTGCACTTTACTACTGAACTGATTTACCAAAATGAGTTTCATATACAACATGGTAAACCTGTGATGTGTCTGCTTGTTTCTCTTTTAGAATGCGGACAAAATATTGGAGAACAGTACCCCGTTATGCAATGGTGAAGGAAGTAATGCAGATAAGGTTCAAGATAGTGAGACATCCCTGTTGGTCTCCAAGAAAGCTGATAAAAACTACCTTGACGACAGTGAGAGAACCCAGAAGTCCTGTCTTGATGTAGTGTTCGAGTTACTGGCCACTACCGCTGGCACAAGCTCTTCGAACTCGCTGCCTGAATCAGTTCGTCTTCTTGAGTCTCAGCTTCAAGTTGAAAGACATCGATCAGATGTGTTGCGACAGGAAGCTGAAGGACTGAGGAAGTCCCTGCAGAATTCAGATGCATACTTTCTGGTGCAACAGCAAGCGCTGGAGGATTTAAGCGCCAAACAAGAGAAAGTTAATAAGCTTGCTAAGCATCTTGCCAGCATTATGGGTACCCAGGATATTGTTTCTTGAGATCTTCTGAAGTGGTTTCAGTTCTGGACATGTTTTGCTGCGGCGTTTATTTGCACTGGTCGCCAACTTTGACAACTAGTGTATATGATATGCTGCTTTGTTCCCTATATTTGCACTGGTGGCGAACTTTGATGCCCAGTGGATGTAATATGTGTAATAGCCGTGATAGCCTAGCGTAAGTTGCTTGCTTATTTATTTCCTTGTTGTCTTGTTTATTTGTTTGCTTGTAGTCAGTGCTGTTCTTTTTCCGCGGTTTGCTAGTGGCCGCAATAACCTTTTTTTTAAACTAGGCCACAATAACCATGGGCTACATATTTACTGTAGTGACACTGGGCCTTCTACGGGCCGTAGAAACAATGGGCCTTCTACGGGGCGTAGAAACAATGGGCCTTCTACGGGCCATATCATCAATGGGCCTTCTACGGGCCGTATGATCGATTGCCCAAACATGGGCCAATAACATACCGCTTTATGGCCGTAAACGGGCTAGAATTGGAATCGTCCGTTCATGGGCCGACCATAATGGGCCGTCGTTAATCGGCCGTATTTGATGACGCTATGAAAACGGCCCAACGTATTAACGGGCCACAAACGGGCCGACTGTAAGCACGGGCTGAATTTGGCCCACAAGCAGAAAATGACAGTAACGGGCCGTAAGTAACCGAATGCTGGAAATGAGCCCAAGAATAAAAGGGCCCTGAGAAGGCCGAAAGATAACATGGGCTGGAAACGGCCCAACAGAATATGGGTCGTTAATGGGTATAAAGTGATACACTGTTCATTACGGGCCAGTTTTACAACGGGCCGAGGGTTACTAAGGGCCTCAGATGGGCCAAAAGACGTCATGGGCCATACATGGGCCGGAAGTTAAAACAGGCTGGAATTATATTGGACGGCCCAGATGACGCTACTGGGCCTAATTCGGATAGGCCGTAAACGGGACCTGGGTTAGCGGGCTGTAAATGGGCTATATGCGAACAGGCCGTTAACAGGCTCGTGGTGGGCCGGCCCGCCACCTTTTGACCAAGTCAAACGAGCCGGCCTTTTCACAGGAATGGGCCTCTGTTGGGCCGTGCCACATGTCGACGTATCATAGGCGCTTTGGGTCCAATGAGTGGATGACATCTGTCCCAACGGTGAGCCGACACGTGTTTCCTCCAGCCAATGATGATTTTACACGTGGAAAATCCCCATTGGTCGGGGCTGTTAACGGGTTATCGGATGCAAAACCGGACCCGATAGCTTAATGGCGTTCCGTTACAGTGGATGCCACGTGTCGGTCACCCTTGACGAAAGCACTTCTGTGACGCGCGATTTATCATCATGGAAGTGGACACTTCCGTGATGATAATTTTGGTAATGTCATGGAACACTTCTATGACAGCACAGGTATGACTATCTTGATTCTGTCATAAATTTGTCATGGATGTACAGACATGACAAAAACGCGACCTACTGTGACAAACATGTATCATCACGGAAGTGTCTTTTTTTTGTAGTGTAACCCAAAGCAGTTGAATAGTGGGCAGTACCACGTCTTCACTACAAGTTTATGCAAGCAAGACTAGAAGCTCCATAAAAGGGCTGTGAACGCCATTGAGCCGGCAGTTACCCGTTACTTGCGCTGGTCTGAGCAGCCTATTGTGTGGAGTCGTGAGGATCACCCGCCCCGGGTTGACAATCCGGGTCACCTAGCTTTGGTGGTAGCGCCTCAGGTTGGAGATATAAATTCACTAAGGTACTCATGGACGGAGGTAGCAGCATCAATATCCTTTATTATGAAACTTTCCGTCGCATGGGGCTGACTGACAAAAATCTTAAGCCATCAAATACTGTCTTTCATGGCGTGGTGCCTGGCAAGTCGGCATACCCAGTTGGGAAAATAGCTCTGGAGGTTGCATTTGGGGATGATCATAATTCCAGGTCTAAGACGTTGACCTTTGAAGTGGTGAAGATCAAAAGCCCTTATCATGCTCTGTTTGGACGACCGGCTTATGCCAAGTTCATGGCATGGCCTTGTTATGTTTATCTACAGCTTAAGATGTCGGGTTACAAGGGAACCATAACAGTGCATGGGAGCCGGAAGATAACTTTGGAGTGTGAAGAAGGTGATGCAGCTTATGCTGAGTCGATTTGTGCAAGGGAGGAGTTAAAATTTTATAAGGACAATGTTGATCCGGCGGACATGACATCTTTGAAAAAACCAACCACGGAACATGACCCGGCTTTGAAGTTTAAATCGGCGGATGATACCAAGCTAGTTGACTTCGTTCCTAGCGATTCGTCCAAGCAGTTCAGCATCAGTGCTAATCTGGATCTGAAATAGGGAAGCGCTCTCATCGGGTTCATCCGTGAGAACCGGGACATTTTTGCATGGAAGTCTTCTGACATACCAGGTGTACCGAGGGAACTCGCTGAGCACACTCTCAATATTGATCCGAAGTTTAAACCAGTCAAGCAATTTCTGCATCGTTTTAACGAAGAAAGGCGTAAGGCTATTTGTGAAGAGGTAGCCCGGCTCTTGGCGGCCGGGTTAATCGTTGAAGTTTTTCCTCCTCAGTGGTTGGCTAACCCGGTGCTAGTACTTAAGAAGAACGACACTTGGCGTATGTGTGTGGATTACACGGATTTAAACAAGGCTTGTCCGGCTGATCCTTTTGCTCTCCCTCGTATTGATCAAATTATTGATGCTACGGCGGGTTGTGAGCGGTTGAGTTTTTTGGATGCTTATTCTGGTTATCATCAGATCAAAATGGCAGTTAAGGACCAGGAGAAGACAGCTTTCATTACTCCCTTTGGAGCCTTCTGTTATGTGTCTATGCCTTTTGGGCTCAAGAGTGCCCAGGCGACTTACCAGCAATGTGTGCAGAATTGTCTTCCTAATCAGATTGGGCGCAATGTTCATGCTTACGTGGATGATATTGTGGTGAAATCCAGAAAGAAGGAAACCTTGATAGATGACTTGAAGGAGACTTTTGACAATCTCCGGTCTATAAAATGATGCTTAATCCGGCCAAGTGTGTTTTTGGTGTACCGGCAGGAAAGCTATTGGGCTTTCTGGTTTCAGAGCGGGGTATTGAGGCTAAGCTGGAAAAAATCAAGGCTATCACTTCCCTGGCTAAACCGAGGTGTGTCAATGACGTCCAGCGCTTAGCGGGTCGGATAGCGGCGTTGAGCCGGTTCATAAGCCGCCTAGGGGAGAAGGCTATCCCTCTATATCAGATGATGAAGAAGACAGACGATTTCGTCTGGAGTAATGCTGCTAATGAGGCATTTGAAGCACTTAAAAAACAACTGGCTGAACCACCGGTTCTTGCTGCTCCTGTTGATAAGGAGCCTTTGTTGTTATATGTGGCTGCTAATAGCCGAGCTGTCAGTGTGGCTATAGTGGTGGAGAGGAAAGAGCAAGGAAAGGAGCATCCAATTCAGCGTTCGGTTTATTATATCAGTGAAGTGCTCATTGAGTCTAAACAGCGATATCCACATTGGCAGAAGCTGGTATATCCTTTTGAGCTAAAAATTTGCGAAGACGGTCTTCTTAGTAATTGATCATCCTCAGCCAAAACTCACGCCCATTAGCCATGTGCATTTCCCGTACCACTAATCAAACACTTGGCTGCTTATTCATGTTTGAGCATCGATCGGTCTCCTCGTGAGAATCTTATGTTGTGATTTTCTTCCTAGCACCTGCCTGGGGAGTGCCCAACCCGCTAGACATGCCGAGGCCGCCCAGAACACATGGCAACTCCACGGTCACGCACTGACCACGCGGCGGGCATGCGAGTTTACGCGCTCTAGAGTTGGGGCCCTCGGCCACCGTCCAAACCTCGACGTATCGCCACCAAACCATGTATTTATGATTAAATAGGTACTTATGTAACTAGAAATGATTTGTAGAAAAAATAAATAGCAAACTATGAGGTAGCTGCAGTTCAAATTTGACCCGCTTCCTGCTGAATCGGCGCAAATTTGTCTTTTTCACCAGAGGTGGATCAAAACTTTTGACACCCAACCATTTTGTCAATTGTGCATTGAATATGGCCTAGTATTTTAGAAAATTGATTTGGTCCAATTTTGCAACAAATATATGGTAGGTCCTTCACAAAAAAAACTCATTTCAGGCACTCGGAAAATGGAAAATGAATTTTCCATGCAAAGAATATGAAAACTTCCTTAGGCAACATTGTTTGGAATTCCAAGATGCACCCTTGTGCACAATATGAGATCATTTGAACAAACTATGCCATGAATGTGGCCATAAGATTGATCATTTGGCTTGAAAGCCATGAATCTTCACGCATGATAGCTCATTTCTGAGAACACTTTTTTAAAATAACTACCATATTACAAGTTTATTATTTTTTTCTGGAAACTTGGTCACATATGATGACACAATGCGGAGGTTTTCCAATTTTTTGATTTTTTTTGAATTTTTTATGCCCGTTTCAAAATGCGGTCAAAACGGCGGGCTTGACCGTTCCTAGCTAGTGGTTGAATCTTGGAAAACTTTTGATGTTTCTCTGATTAAATAGATACTTATGTACCTAGAAATGATTTTTGAAAAAAATAAAGAGCAAACTACGAGGCAGCTGTAGTTCAAATTTGACCCGCTTCCAACTAAATCGGCGGGAATTTGTCTTTTTCACGAGAGGTGGATCAGAACTTTTTACACCCAACCATTTGGTCAATTTTGCATTAAATATGGCCTAGTATTTTAGAAAATTGATTTGGTCCAATTTTGCAACAAATATATGGTAGGTCCTTCACAAAAAAACCTCATTTCGGGCACTCGAAAAATGGAAAATGAATTTTTCGTCCAAAGAAAATGAAAACTCCCTTAGGCAACATTGTTTGGAATTCCATGATGCACCCTTGTGCACAATATGAGATCATTTGAACAAACTATGCCATGAATGTGGCCATAAGATTGATCATTTGGCTTGAAAGCCATGAATCTTCACGCATGATAGCTCATTTCTTAGAACACTTTTTTAAAATAACTACCATATTACAAGTTTATTATTTTTTCTGGAAACTTGGTCACATATGATGACACAATGCGGAGGTTTTCCAATTTTTTGATTTTTTTTATTTTTTATGCCCGTTTCAAAATGCGGTCAAAACGGCGGGCTTGACCGTTCCTAGCTAGTGGTTGAATGTTGGAAATTTTTTGATGTTTCTCTGATTAAATAGATACTTATGTACCTAGAAATGAATTTTGAAAAAAATTAAGAGCAAACTACGAGGCAGCTGCAGTTCAAATTTGACCCGCTTCCAGCTGAATGGGCGGGAATTTGTCTTTTTCACGAGAGGTGGATCAAATCTTTTTACACCCAACCATTTGGTCAATTGTGTATTAAATATGTCCTAGTATTTTAGAAAATTATTTGGTCCAATTTTGCAACAAATATAAGGTAGGTCCTTCAGAAAAAACCCTCATTTCGGGCACTCGAAAAATGGAAAATGATTTTTTCATGCAAAGAAAATGAAAACTTCCTTAGGTAACATTTTTTGTCATTCAGATATGCACCCTTGTGCACAATATGAGATCATTTGAACAAACTATTCCATGAATGTGGCCATAAGATTGATCATTTGGCATGAAAGCCATGAATCTTCACGCATGATAGCTCATTTATGAGAACACTTTTTTAAAATAATTGCCATATTACAAGTTTATTATTTTTCCTGGAAACTTGGTCACATATAATGACACAATGCGGAGGTTTTCCAATTTTTTGATTTTTTTGAATTATTTATGCCTGTTTCAAAATGCTGTCAAAATGGCGGGCATGACCGTTCCTAGCTAGTGGTTGAATCTTTGATTTTTTTGGTGTTTCTTTGATTAAATAGATACTTATGTACCTAGAAATGATTTTTGGAAAAAATAAAGAGCAAACTATGAGGCAGCTGCAGTTCAAATTTGACCCGTTTCCTGCTGAATCGGCGGAAATTTGTCTTTTTCACCAGAGGTGGAACAAAGCTTTTAGCACCCAACCATTTGGTCAACTAAACATTAAATATGACCTAAGATTTTATGAAATTGATGTGGTCAAAATTTGCTACAAATATTTGCTAGGTTCTTCATAAAAAAATCATTTTGGGCGCTCGAAAAATAATTCTCTTACAAAAAACTTATTTCTGAGAACACTTTTTTATGATATTTGAATTATTCAAAGTTTGTTATTCTTACTGAAAAGTAGGTCACACTTGGTGACACAATGCAAAGATTTTGATTTCTATTTGTTTTTATAAATTTCCTAGGCCGTCAAATAGCAGACATGATTTAACATCTTATTTTCAATCAATTATCACCAATTTAAATGGTCTTAAAATCATCAAAGGGGTACTGCGTTTTGATTGGTCCAAAACCATCTCACGCGGATCATGGATTAGCACCGTCGGATGCGCCCGGATCCAACGGCAGCCCACACCCCCCTCGTCGCTCTCTCCCCCTCCCTCTAATCCTCGTCGTCCCACCCGGAGCCCAACCACCCAAACCCTAACTCAGATCCCCTCCCACTCCAGCGGCCGCTGCCCCCTTCTCCGTCCCAGATCCAATCCAAGCCCTCCCGCCCCCGGCCTCCATCTCCATTCCTACGGCGGAGCTCGACCCCCACCCCCCCAAGCGTCACTGCTCCACCCTCTCCCAGATCCCCATCTCCAAGTCACCCTCTCCCTCGCTCAGATCTCGATCCGCCGCCGCCCACCATCGATGACCCTCACCATAGACGAGATCGAGGTCCTCCCTCCCTCCTATTCTCCCCCAGCCTTATCCACTCCGAGCCAACCAACCACTCTGTCCTTGGGATTTTGCAGCGCCTCATCTCGCCGGCCCGGCGACCACAGGCAGCTAGTCCACGGCCAGGATGGTGGCGTGCCCCGCCGTGACCATGTATGCGCACGACACTCCGCGCCTCCCCTCCCTCTCCTGCGGTTCCTAACAGGCGCGCTCCTCTCCTCTCCTTTGGTGACATGCAGGGCTCGCAGCGGTGGTGCACTGGGTGATGAGCCTGCCTTGGTGGTCGTCGTCGGCCTCCCCGGAGTTGACGCAGGAGGGGCTGGCCGGCGTCCCCCGTCGAGGCCCTCCTCCCTCTTCTCCTGCGTGACCTAGAGGGGGACTGCACCCATGGTGAGACCAATATCCATCTCTCTGTCTACCCCCGATTAGGATTTGCAGTTGCTTTGTTTGGTGATGAAATGGGGAACTCAGAGAGGGAGGGGCTCCTACCCCTGCACCCCGTTATTTATACTTGCATTTCAGAGAGTATTCATTTGTAATGCTTGTCTGAATAAAAATTAAAGATCCTGGAGTTTTCCATGTGTGGCTGAACTAATTGTGTCTGTCTGTTAGTTTGAGCCATTGTGCTGATAAGGTATCTGGTTATGCAGAACTGCAGATCGTAGAAAAGATAGATTCAGACATGCTTGTGCTAATTAATTTTGAGAAACTTGCCAAATGGACTAAAATCTACTATGAAGAACATGAATCACTGTGTGTTGTCGTAATATGTTTGCTTCAATCCGTAGACATGTCAAGTCCTTCTGCACAATGTTGGTAAGCGCCTGATGCATACAACTTCAATCTATAAGGAGGGACTAATAGCATATACGTACTTACGGATGGTTGTTGCAGTTTGAAGATACTTTCAGGGTGCATGAGTGTTAGGTTGTTAACTTGTTCCAGAGTACCGATCACTCTATATCTCTAGCCGTTCCTGATGTATGTCTCTATTTTTCTGGATACAGGGATTTTCCTTACAGTGCTGGGCGTAGTGATGTTCATCTCTGGGTTCTACTACACAAGAATAGCATATTATGCTTACATAGGGTACCAGGGTTTCTCTTTTGCCAACATTCCTCCCATATGAAATGACCTGCTGTAATGACGGGCACGGGCACAGCAGGCCTGAGGCAGGCGACGCCGGCGGTAATGACCTGTCGGCCCTCCAGTCTTTTGTTCTCGTCGCCACTTATGTTTTCTTCTTCTCCTTCTTCGCCTAACAACACCTGTTGTGATTATCTATCTGACTAGACGATGGGATCAGTTCTGAGATCATTCTAGTTGTGGATTTTTGTCAGGTCAAGCGGTCGCATCCCACTTATTTGGAATCAATAATAACAAAGCAGATAATATTACATTACTTTACTGAACTATTCTTTTTATCCTGTAGATTAAATCTCATTGTTTAAGAGGTCCTATTCTTTGCTTTTATCTATTCAACACACTCCAGCATGTTGGTTTAATCAAATCCTCTAGTAATGCCACAGCTTGTCATGCATGTCGCATTTCCTTAATTTTGGGGAATTTTGACCAGTACCACCAGCTCACCGGTGTACATGTTAGGATCGGGCTGAGTCTTTGTGTTGGCTGAGTCTTTGTGATGTTACTTTATGGTCACCAGCTCACCGGTGTACATGTTTGCTTTCTGTTGGATTCTTGGTGTGCTAGGAAGCACTCTTTATACTTCCAGGGTGCATTTTTATATGTGAGTATCTTATGTTGCTGTAAGAATTAACACAATATGCCGTGTGCAGGGAGCTCAGCATCCGAGTCCCACCCCACCCCTCGCCCTCGCTCCGATCCCAAGGTACCGCACGGTTCCCGGCCAGTTCATGATTTTGGCTTCTGCGGGCTCTAATCAGGTTGGCGTCCGGCGGTAGGATGAAGGCCAAGGTGAGCTCCCGTGCCGGCGACTCTAGGTCAGTGCCCCGACCTGACCCCTCGCTCGTTATATGGTGTAAGTGCAATGGTACGCTAGCTATGTGGTGTAAGTATCTCCACAAGATTTCATTCAGCAAATCATCTCAGTTATCCAGTCTTGAAATATTTTGCCGATGCATCAACTCTATGTGCCAGAGTAGTAGCACTCTTCGTTTGTTGAGTAGATGTTCCTGAGCCATATAACTGCATAGCTGATAGTGTCAAACTATTCACCATATATTTATGTTCCGATATGGCTGCTCTGGTCTAGTTGCGTGAACGGGAACAGGCAAGCTGGTCTGCTGCTGTTTTTCTCCCCTTGAACGATCTGGTGAAGGACAAGTTGGTCCTCCTGCCCTGCTATCTCTCTCTGCTGCATAGATAGGTTCAGTTTTCTTTCGTTCTCTTTCTAGTTTAAGCATGAGGATATTCCAGTGTCTATGTATTCCTCTCGTGCTCATAAGTCAGAACATGTAATCTAATTAGGGACTGCAGACTTGCTCATGTCATGTGCAAAACTTTCATGAATGTACATAAACATTTTCATGTCCAGAACCATGACTGTACATACTCGTATGAAAATCATTCACAACCTTTGTTCACTAGTTCCAACTAGTAATCGTGTATATATACGTAAGCTCCAAGCCTGATGTGCTTTAGGCGTTAAATCTGTGTATATATACGATCTTCTTAATGCATGTATAACGTGACACACACATCAAGAAATCTGGTTATGTTTCTTGAGTCAGGATTCACTTGATTATGTTTCTAACTTATCATAATTTATTATTTGCAGATGCCGGCCTTCAGTCTTCAGAAGTTGGAGCTCTAGGAAGAAGAATCCTGAAGAAAATCCACACCCATCAATGCGTTTAGCTCACTGGACTAGTTATTATCTGTTTATTTAGTTGTATTTTAGCTAAATACCAGATTTGTACTATTATCTCACTGTTACTAGATTTGTATTTTAGCTGAAAACCAGATTTGTACTGTTACCAGCAATGCGTTTTAGCTCACTGGACTAGTTATCTGTATCATTGTAATTTACTTTGCTTGTATCTTGTATGAAATATTATGCCTTATTGGCTCTTTTTGAATCAAGTTATCTAATTGCACAAATATAGAACTAACGCGTGGTACAGAAAGAGTGATCTTGGCGACCTACTTTAAAATGATAAAGAAATAAAAGAAAACTGACAAGTTGGCTGGAAAAACGCCGATGCCCAAAAAAATGTATACTGTAAAAGGCTGGCCCAAAAGAATAAATGGCTGTTGGGCTTGGTCCATGAAGCTAACAAAAAATTCATAGGAAAAAATATAAATGGCCAAACTGTTGGGCTAGGCCCATGTAGAAAATCGAATTGGACCGGGCTGATTCTTGTGCCACATCAGATTGCCACGTCGGATGCCTACGTGGCCTGGGGAGGCTGCTAGTGACCAAAACAAAAAAAAGGCATATTTTGGTCGTAAACGTCTACGACCTTCTCACAGAGAAGGTCGTTAATTTCAGTTTACGACCGCCAGCTTTTGACCTTCTGTTTTTGGTCACAAAAAGGTCGCAAATGAAAAACAATGACCTTTTAGTGACCAATAGTCAATGTCACAAGTTGACATATTTCTTGTAGTGAAGCAGTATTTCTTTAGTCATCCTATCACTTTGGTTAGCTCTGCTCCCCTAGGAGACATTATTCAGAACAGGGCAGCTACAGGCCGAATCGCCAAGTGGGCCATTGAGCTTGGACCCCATGGTTTGAAATATGTGCCTCGCACAACAATCAAATCTCAAGCCCTTGTGGATTTCATCAATGATTTGACGGAGTTACAGATGCCTGAGGAGAAACAGGACAACACATATTGGACTATTCACTTTGACGGGTCCAGACAGTTGGAAGGCTCGGGGGCTGGAGTTGTCTTAACTTCCCCACGAGGTGACAAATTTTGTTATGTTTCAAGGCTGATGTTCCCTTGTACTAACAATGCAACTGAATATGAGGCTTTGCTTCATGGCCTCCGGATGGCTAAGGAGATGAATTTAAGCCGAATCAGGTGCTTTGGTGACCCGGACTTGGTAGCTCAGCAAAATTCAGGTATTTGGGATTCTAAGGACCCATTCATGGCGGCTTATCAAGTTGAGCATGTTGATCGGAGAAAGAATGAAGCGGCTGATGCCTTAAGCCAGTCGGTCAAATTACCTATAGAGGAGGATTTGGCTATTCCTGACCCGGAGGCACAACTTGTGGCGGTTCTTCATGCTATTCCTGATTGGACGATTCTGTATCTGGCTTACATGACCCGGGGCGAGTTACCAGTGGATGAGACACTGGCCAGGTAGATAACCCGGCGGTCTAAGTCAATGACTATTGCCAATGGAGAGCTGCATCACCGTAGTGTTACGGGGGCATTTCAACGTTGTGTTTCTCCCGAAGAAGGCCGTGACATTCTACATGAGATTCATGAAGGACATTGTGGTCATCACGCCGGCTCTAAATCTCTTGTAGCTAAGGCTTTTTGTCACGGATTTTATTGGCTGACGGCTCATGCTGATGCAGAAGACCTGGTCAGTAAATCTGATGGTTGTCAGTAGTTTTCACGGCGAGCTCACTTGCTGGCTCAAGAATTGAGGATGATTCCGATTACTTGCCGTTTGTGGTCTGGGGGCTTGATATGGTTGGGTCTTTTAAAAGATCCAAGGATAAAAAGACTCATCTTTTAGTGGCAGTTGACAAATTCACAAAGTGGGTTGAAGCAGAACCGGTTAGTAAATGTCATGCGGCGACAGCAGTTCAGTTCATCAAAAAGGTGATCTTCCGTTTTGGTTTTTCCCACAACATCATAACTGATAATGGCACTAATTTATCCAAGGGTGCTATGACAGAGTTTTGTCAACGTGAGCACATTCGGCTTGATGTGTCATCGGTTGCTCACCCTCAATCCAATGGTCAAGCGGAGAGAGCCAATCAAGAAATTTTGCGAGGCATCAAGCCCCGGCTTATGGTTCCTTTGCAGAGGACACCGGGTTGTTGGGTGGAAGAGCTGCCTTCTGTGTTACGGAGTATCAATACTACCCCCAACAGATCTACGGGTTACACTCCTTTCTTCATGGTTTACGGGGCAGAAGTGGTTCTCCCTAGTGACATCCATCATGACTCGCCCCGAGTGGCGGCTTATGTTGAAGCTGACAATGAAAAAGCACGTCAGGATGCACTTGACTTGTTAGATGAGGAGCATGACATGGCGGCGGCTCGTTCGGCGATTTACCAGCAAGATTTGCGCCGTTATCACAGCCGTCGGGTTAAGACCAGAACCTTTCGAGAAGGTGACTTGGTGCTCCGGCTTATCCACTATCAAACTGATATGCACAAGCTATCCCCACCTTGGGAAGGACCCTTTGTAGTCAGCAAGAATCTGAACAACGGGTCGTACTACCTTATCGATGTTTGAGACCGCAAGGACTCACGCACGTCGGAGGAGGAGACCAACCAGCCGTGGAACATTGCTCATCTTCGGCCCTACTACACTTGAGCCATCGGCTCTTACAATGTATATGTTTTCACAATGTACATATTATGATGACTATAACAAAGTTAGGCATCCCTCATAAAGCAGGGCCTCTGCCGTTTTATCACCAAGAATAACAAGTATTTCTTTTTACTTCAAAAGGTCGTTTGGGGGTTTCCTGGTCGTATTTGAATCATAGCTGTCGGTACCCTCTTGATCGGCGCAATGCCAAAACTTATGGTCACTTGGGGGCTTCCTGTTCAAACATAGGTGTATTCACCAAAGTGAACACAGCTGTCGGTACCCTCTTGATCGGCGCAATGCCAAAACTTATGGTCACTAGGGGGCTTCCTGATCGTATTCGAATCATAGCTGTCATTACCCTCTTGATCGGCCCAAGGCCACAAACCACTTGGGGGCTTCCTGCTCGTATTCGAAGCATAGCTATTAACCCTTTTGGTCCGGCTTCCTGCTCATATTCGAAGCATAGCCTCATTTCTCTCTTTTTGCTTGGTTTTTTGAACTGTTTTCGATTCATCTTGCTACCATCTTGACATATGGTTTAAAGTGATTCAGGCCATGTAGCCTCAATTCTCACAGCTCATATTAGAAGCATACACGTGGTTTCTATTAACCCGGCCTGGCTCTCGACGATAAGTCGCCAGTCCATGATGATATTAAAAACTTAGAAGTATTGGCTTCTAAGTTTTTGGTTGTCACCCTTACTGCACAGATATTTTAAACTGGCAATGTTCATAAGTATCACATGTTATATGCTCCCGGATTACTACCCAGCTTTGGCCATATTTGAGTGTACCTGTGGTTCTTTATAAACCGCCCTGGCCATATTTGAGTCATATTTGGAAGCATGGGACTCTAATGTTTTTGGGATATTACCCCTTACTGCATCGGTCTGATAAACCGGCAGCTCAATCACATGTCACAGGTATGACATTTGTTAACCCGGCCCTGGTTATGAATTATTTTGATTACCTATGATCATATATGGGGTGGGATGACCCGTCCTGCGGTAAACCGCCAGGACACTTGTAATCTGATTATATGCAGGAACAGATTCACATAACTTATGTAAAACGATAGATGCAAAACGACAGATCTTAAGTTTCAAGGTCAACAGTGTCATGCAATATAACTTATGCACGATGGCATATCAGCTCTAAGAGTTTCAGCTAAGCCTATTACAAAAGTGTCTGGTGCCCAAAAAATAATTGTTTAAACAAGTCTTGAGGAAAGCAGATGCTACGCCAGCCTCCTGTTTATGAATCTTGGCCTGGTTGAGTTGAAGGTTATGGATCATCCAGCGCCGGTTCATCTTCTTCCTCTCTACCTAGTGGCTGGAAGTCAATGGTTGTACAATCGATCCCAGTTAAGGCTTTGAATACAGTTTCATCACTTATAAGTGTGGAGGGGTCAACATCAGGGGCATAAGTGTGCTTATGGATTGGAGGAGTAAGATTTGGAGCATCATAAGTTGGCACTTTAATTCTCTTATTGTTGGCATCATAAATCGACTGATAATATGAAAGATCAGTCTCTTCAGCCAATTTACTAGCCAGTGGACGCATTTCCCTCAGAATGGCAGTAAGGTCATCAGTATTGAAGTCTGACCCGTCTTCCTTTATGCTTGGGCAGCCGTTTGCCAAATCGGCCGGATCAAGATCAGATATCCATGCTTTGGCCCGAGTCAGTGCGGTAAGATCACCCGCTCTTGCAGCTGATTTCTTCAGTTCTTCAAACCGTGCAGGCATCATGGACCGCCTTTCCAACGTCTCCTTGATCAAGGTTGGGGGCAGTTTGTTATGGGAAGCTGTGCAGATAACCCGTTGAACGCCGGTATATAACTGTTCTATGAGTGTATAGGCGGCTTTTAGTTTTTTCCGCATATCTGAGCCAAGATGAGCAACGCGGGTTCCTGCATCAACAAAGACATATGTAAACCGACAGTTTATTAGATAACACAGGTTTTAAAGCTTATGAGGCTGCTATTTACAAAAAACGGCAGCAGTCATGGCATTTATCTGCTGTTTTAAGCTAATAAGCTCTGTTGATACCGGTTCAAGGGCCGTTTCAGCAACCTCGGCCCTCTTAAGCAAGTCGGCATACCCGGTTGGGAAAATAGCTCTGGAGGTTGCATTTGGGCATGATCATGATTCCAGGTATGAGAGGTTGACCTTTGAAGTGGTGAATATCAAAAGCCCTTATCATGCTCTGTTTGGACGGCCGGCTTATGCCAAGTTCATGGCACGGCCTTGTTATGTTTATCTACAGCTTAAGATGTCGGGTTACAAGGGAACCATAACAGTGCATGGGAGCTGGAAGATAGCTTTGGAGTGTGAAGAAGGTGATGCAGCTTATGCTGAGTCGGTTTGTGCAAGGGAGGAGTCAAAATTTTATAAGGACAATGTTGATCCGGCGGACTTGACATCTTTGAAAAAACCAACCACGGAACATGACCCAGCTTTGAAGTTTAAATCGGCGGATGATACCAAGCTAGTTGACTTCGTTCCTGGCGATTCGTCCAAATAGTTCAGCATCAGTGCTATCTGGATCTGAAATAGGAAAGCGCTCTCATCGGGTTCGTCCGTGAGAACCGGGACATTTTTGCATGGAAGTCTTCTGACATACCAGGTGTACTGAGTGAACTCGCTGAGCACACTCTCAATATTGATCCAAAGTTTAAACCAGTCAAGCAATTTCTGCATCGTTTTAACGAAGAAAGGCGTAAGGCTATTTGTGAAGAGGTAGCCCGGCTCTTGGCGGCCGGGTTCATCGTTGAAGTTTTTCATCCTGAGTGGTTGGCTAACCCGGTGCTAGTACTTAAGAAGAACGACACTTAGCGTGTGTGGATTGCACGGATTTAAACAAGGCTTCTCCGGCTGATCCTTTTTCTCTCCCTCGTATTGATCAAATTATTGATGCTACGGCGGGTTGTGAGCGGTTGCGTTTTTTGGATGCTTATTCTGGTTATCATCAGATCAAAATGGCAGTTAAGGACCAGGAGAAGACAGCTTTCATTACTCCCTTTGGAGCCTTCTGTTATGTGTCTATGCCTTTTGGGCTCAAGAGTGCCCAGGCGACTTACCAGCAATGTGTGCAGAATTGTCTTCCTAATCAGATTGGGCGCAATGTTCATGCTTACGTGGATGATATTGTGGTGAAATCCAGAAAGAAGGAAACCTTGATAGATGACTTGAAGGAGACTTTTGACAATCTCCGGTCTATAAAATGATGCTTAATCCGGCCAAGTGTGTTTTTGGTGTACCGGCAGGCAAGCTATTGGGCTTTCTGGTTTCAGAGCGGGGTATTGAGGCTAACCTGGAAAAAATCAAGGCTATCACTTCCCTGGCTAAACCGAAGTGTGTCAATGACTTCCAGCGCTTTGCGGGTTGGATAGCGGCGTTGAGCCGGTTCATAAGCCGCCTAGGGGAGAAGGCTATCCCTCTATATCAGATGATGAAGAAGACAGACCATTTCGTCTGGAGTAATGCTGCTAATGAGGCATTTGAAGCACTTAAAACACAACTGGCTGAACCACCGGTTCTTGCTGCTCCTGTTGATAAGGAGCCTTTGTTGTTATATGTGGCTGCTAATAGCTGAGCTATCAGTGTGGCTATAGTGGCGGAGAGGAAAGAGCAAGGAAAGGAGCATCCAGTTCAGCGTCCGGTTTATTATATCAGTGAAGTGCTCATTGAGTCTAAACAGTGATATCCACATTGGCAGAAGCTGGTATGTTGAGTCTTTATGGCTAGCCGCATGCTCAAGCAGTATTTCTTTAGTCATCCTATCACTGTGGTTAGCTCTGCTCCCCTTGGAGACATTATTCAGAACAGGGCAGCTACAGGCCGAATCGCCAAGTGGGCCATTGAGCTTGGACCCCATGGTTTAAAATATGTGCCTCGCACAGCAATCAAATCTCAAGCCCTTGTGGATTTCATCAATGATTTGACGGAGTTACAGATGCCTGAGGAGAAACCGGACAACACATATTAGACTATTCACTTTGACGGGTCCAGACAGTTGGAAGGCTCGGGGGCTGGAGTTGTCTTAACTTCCCCACGAGGTGAAATTTTTTGTTATGTTTTAAGGCTGATGTTCCCTTGTACTAACAATGCAACTGAATATGAGGCTTTGCTTCATGGCGTCCGGATGGCTAAGGAGATGAATTTAAGCCGAATTAGGTGCTTTGGTGACTCGGACTTGGTAGCTCAGCAAAATTCAGGTACTTGGGATTCTAAGGACCCATTCATGGCGGCTTATCGATGAGAGGTGGACATTATTGCTGGTCACTTCAAGGGTTATCAAGTTGAGCATGTTGATCGGAGAAAGAATGAAGCGGCTGATGCCTTAAGCCGGTTGGGTTCCCAACGTAAACCGGTGCCGCCTAACATATTTCTGGACGTCTTGCATAACCAGTCGGTCAAATTACCTACAGAGGAGGATTTGGCTATTCCTGACTCGAAGGCACAACTTGTGGCGGTTCTTCATGCTATTCCTGATTGGACGATTCCGTATTTGGCTTACATGACCCAGGGCAAGTTACCAGAGGATGAGACACTGGCCAGGCAGATAACCCGGCGGTCTAAGTCAATGACTATTGCCAATGGAGAGCTGCATCACCGTAGTGTTACGGGGGCGTTTCAATGTTGTGTTTCTCCCGAAGAAGGCCGTGACATTCTACATGAGATTCATGAAGGAGATTGTGTTGACAAATTCACAAAGTGGGTTGAAGCAGAACCGGTCAGTAAATGTGATGCGGCGACAGCAGTTCAGTTCATCAAAAAGGTGATCTTCCGTTTTGGTTTTTCCCACAGCATCATAACTGATAATGGCACTAATTTATCCAAGGGTGCTATGAAAGAGTTTTGTCAACGTGAGCACATTCAGCTTGATGTATCATCGGTTGCTCACCCTCAATCCAATGGTCAAGCGGAGAGAGCCAATCAAGAAATTTTGCGAGGCATCAAGCCCCGGCTTATGGTTCCTTTGTAGAGGACGCCGGGTTGTTGGGTGGAAGAGCTGCCTTCTATGTTATGGAGTATCAATACTACCCCCAACAGATCTACGGGTTACACTCCTTTCTTCATGGTTTACGGGGCAGAAGCAGTTCTCCCTAGTGACATCCGTCATGACTCGCCCCGAGTGGCGGCTTATGTTGAAGCTGGTAATGAAAAAGCACGTCAGGATGCATTTGACCTGTTAGATGAGGAGCGTGACATGGCGGCGGCTCGTTCGGCGATTTACCAGCAAGATTTGCACCGTTATCACAACCGTCGGGTTAAGACCAGAACCTTTCAAGAAGGTGACTTGGTGCTCCGGCTTATCCAGTATCAAACTGATATGCACAAGCTATCCCCACCTTGGGAGGGAACCTTTGTAGTCAGCAAGAATCTGAACAACGGGTCGTACTACCTTATCGATGTTTGAGACCGCAAGGACTCACGCACGTCGGAGGAGGAGACCAACCGGCCGTGGAACATTGCTCATCTTCGGCCCTACTACACTTGAGCCATCGGCTCTTACAATGTATATGTTTTCACAATGTACATATTATGATGATTATAACAAAGTTAGGCATCCCTGATAAAGCAGGGCCTCTCTGCCGTTTTATCACCAAGAATAACAAGTATTTCTTTTTACTTCAAAAGGTCATTTGGGGGCTTCCTAATCGTATTTGAATCATAGCTGTCGGTACCCTCTTGATCGGCGCAATGCCAAAACTTATGGTCACTTGGGGGCTTCCTGTTCAAACATAGGTGTATTCACCAAAGTGAACATAGCTGTCGGTACCCTCTTGATCGGCGCAATGCCAAAACTTATGGTCACTAGGGGGCTTCCTGATCGTATTCGAATCATAGCTGTCATTACCCTCTTGATCGGCCCAAGGCCACAAACCACTTGGGGGCTTCCTGCTCGTATTCGAAGCATAGCTATTAACCCTTTTGGTCCGGCTTCCTGCTCGTATTCGAAGCATAGCCTCATTTCTGTCTTTTTGCTTGGTTTTTTGAACGTTTTTCGGTTCATCTTGCTACCATCTTGACATATGGTTTAAAGTGATTCAGGCCATGTAGCCTCAATTCTCACAGCTCATATTTGAAGCATACCCGTGGTTTCTATTAACCCAGCCTGGCTCTGCACAATAAGTCGCCAGTCCATGATGATATTAAATACTTGGAAGTATTGGCTTCTAAGTTTTTGGTTGTCACCCTTACTGCACAAATATCTTAAACCGGCAATGTTCATAAGTATCACATGTTATATGCTGCCGGATTACTACCCAGCTTTGGCCATATTTGAGTCTACCTGTGGTTCTTGATAAACCGCCCTGGCCATATTTGAGTCATATTTGGAAGCATGGCACTCTAATTTTTTTTTGGGATATTACCCCTTACTGCATCGGTCTGATAAACCGGCAGCTCTATCACATGTCACAGGTATGACATATGTTAACCGGGCCCTGGTTATGAATTATTTTGATTACCTATAATCATATATGGGGTAGGATGACCCATCCTGCGGTAAACTGCCAGGACACTTGTAATCTGATTATATGCAGGAACAGATTCACATAACTTATGCAAAACGACAGATGCAAAACGACAGATCTTAAGTTTCAAGATCAACAGTGTCATGCAATATAACTTATGCACGATGGCATATCAGCTCTAAGATTTTCAGCGAAGCCTATTACAAAAGCCTCTGGTGCCCAAAAAATAATTGTTTAAACAAGTCTTGAGGAAAGCAGATGCTACGCCAGCCTCCGGTTTATGAATCTTGGCCTAGTTGACTTGAAGTTTGTGGATCATCCAGCGCCGGTTCATCGTCTTCCTCTCTACCTAGTGGCTGGAAGTCAATGGTTGTCCAATCGATCCCAGTTAAGGCTTTGAATACAGCTTCATCACTTATAAGTGTGGAGGGGTCAACATCAGGGGCATAAGTGTGCTTACGGATTGGAGGAGTAAGATTTGGAGCATCATAAGTTGGTGCTTTAATTCTCTTATTGTTGGCATCATAAACCGACTGATAATATGAAAGATCAGTCCCTTCAGCCAATTTACTAGCCAGTGGACGCATGTCCCTCATAATGGCAGTAAGGTCATCAGTATTGAAGTCTGACCCGTCTTCCTTTATGCTTGGGCAGCCGTTTAACAAATCGGCCGGATCAAGATCAGATATCCATGCTTTGGCCCGAGTCAGTAGGGTAAGATCACCCGCTCTTGCAGCTGATTTCTTCAGTTCTTCAAACCGTGCAGGCATCATGGACCGCCTTTCCAACGTCTCCTTGATCAAGGTTGGGGGCGGTTTGTTATGGGAAGCTGTGCAGATAACCCGTTGAACGCCGGTATATAACTGTTCTATGAGTGTATAGGCGGCTTTCAGTTTTTTCCGCATATCTGAGCCAGGATGAGCAACGCGGGTTCCTGCATCAACAAAGACATCTGTAAACCGACAGTTTATTAGATAACACAGGTTTTAAAGCTTATGAGGCTGCTATTTACCAAAAACAGCAGCAGTCATGGCATTTATCTGCTGTTTTAAGCTAATAAGCTCTGTCGATACCGGTTCAAGGGCCGTTTCAGCAACCTCGGCCCTCTTAAGTAGAGTTGACCTTTCTGTATCCCAACCTGGCCGATCATTCTTGAAGCTTTCTTTCAACTTTTCCATTGTTGCCAAGGCACTGGTCAGTTCATCCTTGGCCTTGGAAGTCTCTGATTGTTGGGATTTGATATTTTCTTGAAGGTCGGCGATTTGGGATTCCTTCTTGATAAGCTCAGCCTGCAAAAGACAAGCAATTTATGAGATGTCAATGCGTATTTGAAGTCCCAAGCAGATAACAAGTAATATACTTGGCACTTGGGGGCTAATGTCCATTGCTTCTTATATACCCATTTTACAAGTCCCAAGCCCAATACAAGTATTATTCTTGACACTTGGGGGCTAATGCATATTTGCTCAAGACTATGGATTGTTATTTTCCCAATCATCAACTAGGTGGTAAACCGGTTGGAGAAGGTTCTAATTGTGAATTTTGGATCTTACAAACATCATTAGTCTCAACTTAACATCTTTGTTAAGTTGACCCTTGGGGGCTACACAGGCAAAATTGAAGTCTTATTATTTTAAAGTCCCGGTTCAAGTTGAAAGTGTAAACCGGCCCTTGGGGGCTACTGGAGTTGATCTATATGGTTATTGGAAGTTTACAGCACATTCTATTCTCTTATGTCCAATAAACTTGGCGGCTAAGGGAAGTATATTCATACAAAGTCAACAGCATTTACCTCATATCGCTCCTTCATCAGATTTAGTAAACCGGCTTCATAGTCGCGGCTTGTATACAGACGGTTTAAAAACCCAGAATGAATATCTTGGGCACTTAGGTGGGCATAGCTTTCCAAGTCTACCTTCCACTTGCCTTTGTCAACAGCGAAAATTTCCTCTTTGGCATTGTGTTTTGATAGAGCTGTGGGATTGCCCGGGGCCGTATAACTAACACCAGTGACCACAACATCGTCAGTCTTGTCATCAGCAGCTTTAGTTGGGCTTGGCGGTTTATCAGTATTGCTCATTGGGTCAACGTCCATAGGCTCAGCAAAGACTGCATGATCCTGCTGTGGTGGATCGTCAAGAGTGATTTCAGCATTTGGGTATAAGGTTCCGGGGTTCTTTCCGGATCAGATGGATTGGGGTCATCAACCGGTTTATTCAGTTTGGCCTTCTTGCTGGGTCTGGCCTGGGCCCTGAAAATAAGGCGCAAATAACAGGTTAGTATAATGATCAAACAGAAGATATAAGGAGTAAAAAAACATACTCACCTAGGAATAGTTTTGAGGGTTGGGATTTGTGTTCCTGTTGATTCGCCAGAGGAAGAGTGAGAAGTCCCCTGATAGTTTGAATCAGACGGGTTAAGAGGTTGTCGAAAATAACCCGCCTTGGGGTAAAGTACGTCAGAAATATGTAAGACCTCTGGACGGCGTTTGCAAAGTGGAGTGTTTGGTAAACCGGAAGAAGTGATCACGTTGCCGCTATGCCGGGTCGTGGGGCGAGCTTCATGTTGCTGTCTCTTCAAAAGAAAGTTTGGACCCAAGTGAGCTAGAGGGTGAGAAAATCTTACTTCCCGGTTTGCTTGTCGGGTTTTCTGTGTTGGCAGCGGTTCTGAGCCGGAGGAAAGAATAATTACCTCTGCGTCGTCCTGATAACAATTATTGTCAATGAGATGTATGAAAAAGGAGCAAAGTGAATCAAGTTCTACCTATGATTTAGGATTATCATCGTCGTTGTCAATGTTTAACTCGACAGACTCGGCCGTTTTCTTTTTGGCGGGCTTTTCATTGCCCTTGGTCTTGGCACGAGCTGTTTTGGCTGGTTTATCCTGCGGTTTCCTCTTCCAGAATGGATCATCAGCCTGTTAAGATTAAAAAGATCATAATGGAATATTAAGAATATGGATTAAGCAGGAGTTGAGCAATTCTGACGGCTGGCAGTTTGTTTGAAGTGCAGAAAGGACTAAGTCCTGTTTTGCTACACTCGGTCACCGGTTCATTCAACATTTTCTTGATGGCTTCAGTAACTTCTGCATCGGATAGCTGAATATCAATGTGGCGTTGGGGGTCTTTCATGTCTCCCGTGTATTCACGCATTAAACCGGCGCGACGGCTTAAGGGCAAAATACTCCAAGACACCCAGAAGTGGACAAAATCAATGCCCGTTAAACCGTTTGCCACTAAGGCTCTGAGCTTTGAAAGTTGTGGTGCATACTTGGCCCGTTCCTTTGCACTATGTCTTTGGGGGAGTGGATGTGTACTGGTAAGCCGGTGAGCACGATAACCCGACAAAGGATTCTCGCCAGCAGGAGATGTATCTTGGCAGTAGAACCAAGTCTGATTCCAATCTTTGTGGTGGCTATGATGATTAGCGTGAGGGAAGCTGACATATTTTCTCTTTTGAATTGAAACCCCGCCAAGTTCAGTATTGGGCCCGTCTACAAATTCCGTACGATGGTTTAAATGGCAGAAATCTCTGAACAGGTCAACTGTGGGCTCCTCTTGAAGGTAAGCTTCACAGAATGCTTGAAAATTGCAAATGTTGGACACGGAGTTAGGTCCAATATCTTGAGGGTGAAGTTGGAGGAAATGAAGCACATCTCGGAAAATTTTTTATCCGGGAGGGCTGAACCCTCGACTCAGATGGTCAACAAAAACGATCACTTCCCCATCCTTGGGTTCAGGAGGATTTTCTAAACCGGAAGCCCTCCACTGGATATCTTCCTTTTTGGCTAAAGCGCCAATGGCGACACAATTGTTCAGATCTTCCTCGGTAATCCGGGATTGAACCCAGTTACCAGAATAAAAGGACTTGGCCATTTGTTCAAGGACCTTAAAGAAAATTTGTGCCGGTTTAAAGGTTCATGGTTAATCCGTTGGAGGTTAAGAGGCAGACAGTGATAAGCATGTATAAGTGTTAAACCAGAGATTAACGTTATTAATTTACATAGATGCACTATTGGCAGTTTAAGAGGGGACTAATGGTACCTGGCGGGTTATTATTTCTTCAGTTAAACCACGTGTACAGATATTGAAAGTATAGATCTGAAAGATGGAAAATTGCTAAGTGATGAAAAACAGGTTTCACAGATTAATATCATAATTTGGATCTACTGCGTGTCAGGAAATAAAAATATATTCAGACTTAAATATTGGTGCTTGAGCAGTTCATAAGGTCCA
Source organism: Triticum aestivum (assembly GCF_018294505.1). Lineage (NCBI taxonomy): Eukaryota > Viridiplantae > Streptophyta > Magnoliopsida > Poales > Poaceae > Triticum > Triticum aestivum. The sequence goes on from NC_057814.1 coordinate 141,647,123, forward strand.
GATTGGATTTTCTATTCAAAAAGAGATGCTCTGATGAGGAAAAATGAGTTATGGCTATTGCAGCACAGGAAAAGTATCAAGTTTGAATTAAGTATTTGTGCTACGGCGAAGAACAGCGAAGAACAGCGACGAGCTTCCATGAACTTGTGTAACCCTAATGAGATCTACGGAGGGGGAAGAGGAAGAGCCTACCGAGGCTGTTGGGCGGCGGAGGCGCGCAAGCGGAATCTGGACTAGTCAGGTTGATGCAGTGGCCGATGTTGAAGCAAAGGTGAATATCGATGGCGGCGGCTGGGCTCGGGCGCAGGACGTTGCAAGGTGGAAGAAGAAGAAGAGGAGGCTGAGGGGGAAAGGTGAAAGGGACCCCTGGCCCTATTTATAGGGGAAAGGACGGATGACAGGCGTGAAAATCGAGGAGGCCAAAAAATGGGCATCTAATATTATGACTGCCTCGATTGTCGGGTTTTCCAATAAAAAGAAAGGTATATACAAAGATTTGGGTCTAGTGCAGATTTAATTACAGATGACATCACGGCGAATTACCATGATCCAAAGAGATGACGTCATGATGAATTATAAGGTTTGCAGAGATAATGAATAAGGATTTTTTATAATTGACATGAACAAGTTCAAATCAACCTGGGGCCTAATGTTGGGGATATAACTATTGAGTATAAACCGCCCAGGAGGGGCCGGATTATACTCATGGCGATTCACCAGTATTGAAGCCCATGAAGACATAGAAGATGGCGACTTACGAAGGAGATTTACTAAGAAGGCTCAAAGCCGATAGGCGGGTTAGGGCCCATAGATATAAACCGCCATATGTATGTATGACTGGTATTGTAAGGTATGAAAGAGTAGATACCGAGTCGGACACATTTATGACCCGGCTAGGATTCTGTGAGCTGCGGGGTGTCAACCTGTGTATATAAAGGGACGACCCGGCGGCGGTTTAGGGCAAGAAAGAAGAGATCGAAAGCTAGGTTAAGCGTATTCGCTCCCTGGTAATCGAAACATAACCAATCCCACCTCAATCTGGACTAGGCCTTTACCTTCACCGCAAGGGGCCGAACCAGCTGTCACTCCCCCACACTCCTAGTCAACCTCCCGCACCACCCATTTGTCTCCTCTCCTCTCCTCTCCTAGGCTCTCCTAGGCCCCTCTAGGGGACTCCCCCGCCGGTGGCCACTCCGGCCCTGGCGTCCACCTCCCTCTGTGCTGGTGGCCACTCCAGGCCCGGCGTCCACCTGGTCTCCTTGCTTCTTCCACGATCATCTCTTCTCGGTGGAACAATGGCACCTTTTTCTCTCAACTTTGACAGGGGCAGGAAGTTTCAAGCCTTCATGAGGAGCACGTTTGGGCACCCTGTGGTCTTCTCTCCTGGCTTTCGGCAAAAGGAATTCATCTTGGTCGTGTCATTCTGCTGGGCTACATTCAAGTTGGACACGCATACGGTCAGTATTGCTCTTCAGTCAGCTTTTGGAGGTTATCCTCAAGGTTTTAGGGTCTCCTCTCTCAAGGACCGTTCTTTCAAGTTCTCAGTTGCTTCCAAATCGGTGGGTTTTCACATTTACAATGCGGGGAAAGTGGTTGAGAAAGATTTTGAGATGGTTTTTAGTCTTTGGGGTAATGGAGGTCCTAACTGGCGTCATGAAGAATTACTGTTTTACAAAGAGTTAGATGCTGAGTGGACCGTTGTTGGTCATAAGGGCAAAGCCATTGTTCATTGCTCCGGGATCGTTGGAGTGCATCTCCGATGAGGGATCATAGGTTGGTTTTCCAATGGTTATCCAGGGCAGTTGATACGGATCGTGATTTGAGTCAGCCTTCAATTGAGAATTTTACTACAACAGTTAATGGGCCCATTATTGAGGATCAGGAGCGCATTTCGGAATTTGATAATAGCACACGTTATTTTGAACGTGCATGCTTTGCATGTGATGACGTGGGTCACCTGGCGCGCTTCTGTCCAAAGCCCAGGCTAACTGGGTTGTGGCCTTTTATCCCAGTAGCAACATTCAGTAGCCCACCAGTCGAGGCCTGGGCCGAGGGGGTGGTTTCTGACTGGTTCAGGCACATTGGGCCGGCCCAGGAGCCAAGATTGATTGCCTCATTTAGGGAGCTGGTCTCGGGTCATTTCCTAAATTTTCAACCAAGACCGCAGATAGACTCCTTGCATTCCACTCCTACTTCCCTTTCTGTGCAAGCTCGTTCAACCTCTCCGCCATTACTGTCAGACCTCGAGCTCCACTCATCTGCAGAGGCCATTATGGCGAACATTCCCATCGACCCTCAGCCGTTTGTGCCGCACGGGTTCCAGATTCAGCAGATTGAGGGGAGAAATGGAGTTACCAGGGTGGTTCTTCCGCCTCGACCGCGTCGCCATGAGGATTGGGCCATCGCCACCATCCAACCTCTTCCAGATGAGGTACACTTCCCCAACATCCGTGATGTTTTAGAAGATTTTCTGCAGAATGACCCAGATGCGCAAGTTGGCTTTAGAGAGATTCAGCCTTGCCCATTTGGGGAGGCATATGTTCAGTTTAGGCATATCCGTGATAGGGACAGGATGGTCAGAGACAGCCCTCATGCTTTTGGGGATGTTTTCATCACATTTACTAAGCATAACGAGGGCAGGAACTAGAGGAGAGTGCAACTTAACAGGGTGTGTTGGCTGCTGATTGTTGGCGTTCCTTTCGACGACTGCAACACTGAAGATATTGCCACAGCAATAGCAAAATTTGGGAGAATCATAAACTGGGAAAAGGAAGATGCTCTCAAGGGTAAGATTCTGGTCAAGGCAAGAGTGACTGACTTGATTGAAATACCTAAGAGCATTCGTTGGTCTGAAGGAGAAAACTTTGAAGAAGGATCACTAACTAGCTCTGTTGAGGTCCTGCTGGAGGAAATGCAGGGTGGTGGTCCTGCAGATGAAGATCCTTTCCTCCCTCCAGGAGTTGATCCACATCCCATTCCTCAGAATGCTAATGATTTTCCAGGATTCCATAACATGCAGTTGAACAATGCACCTGCAGATAATGCAGAGTGGGAGGAGTGGGATGAGCAGGGGCATTGGGCTTTTCCTCAGCCAGCAGCTCTGCCTATGGACTTAATCCAGCAGCAACAGCAAGAGGAAGTTCAGATGGATGCAAATGAAGTCCTGCCCAACAGCAGCATTACCACAATAGTTTCTTTATCTGAAGGTTTATCCTCACACAATGGTGGACCTAATATTTAGAATCAAGAGGTTAATCAAGTGGCTTTGGCTAACGTGGAGGCCCCTCTTGGTGATGGTCTTCATAATTTACTGCAAGCTTATCCATCCGATGCTGAAAATGAGGTGGAAGACGGTGAATTCATTGCACCTGTGAATCAATAAGTGGCTCTTGCTGATCATATGGTTCAGGTTGATGCTCCTCCTCCTGGTCTGAACATTGTAAATGACATCCAGAATGACACTGATCTCATCCATCAGGAGGCCCAGCAAGTTCAGGTGCCTGAAGCTTTTCAGAATGACTCTGGTCCTATTCAATAGGAGGCTCTGCAAATTCAGGTGCCAGAAGCATTAGAAGTCTTTGGTGATGCTGCTGTGCAGAAAATTCCAGATGACCCACAGCTAGCTGCAGAACAGAGCATTCTCAAAGAAGTGCCTTCAGCTATTGAGGAGAATGCTGGTCCTTATGCAGGTATATCTAATGTTAATTTGGATATTTCTTCTAATTCCTTGATCAATTCACAAGAAGTGTTTTAGTTGGCCTCACAGCATGCTTTTTCTGTTATTGATGGTGCCCATCTTATGTCTGAGGAAGGCATTGAGCTCTGAGGGAAACATTTTGCACCTTCTCCCACACAGGTGGCAAGTTCTTTCACTTCAGATATTCCTGTAAGTTGGTTTAATTTTATTCTGCACTTGCTCCCGACTCCAGACAAATTTGATTGGACATTGCAACTTCTGAAATCAGCCTTGTCGCAAATCTTGATTGGGAACTGCAAAGAGGAAGATACTATGACTTTTTGTATCCCTGATAAGTGCTCTTTCTCCCAGGCCCAGTATGCAAGCTACAGTCACCTGCTGGCTTTCACAAGGAAAATGCTGGATGTAGCCCAGCAGCTCACTCTTCTTCTGGAGCAGGCAGTCCTCTGAAAATGGTCTCTCCAAATAATGTGATACCCTTGCCTGCTGGTGAAGCTATTTCCAGGAAAAGGAGGGGAAAGGGACCCCTAGTTGAAACCCAGGTAAGGAGAAGTGGAAGAATTAGAGAGGAAAACAAAGGTTTTAAAAAAAATTCTTGCTCTAGAAATTCATGTCTTCCTTGCAATGCTGCTCCTCCAGTTTTGCACAGTAAAGTAGTTAAAAATCTCACCTCATCCTTTTGCAAGGTGGCTGGAGAGGACCTGCAAGAGAGCATGGCAAAGAGGCCTAGAAATAAGGAGTCTGATGGGGAGGCCAAGAATTCCAAGGCCATGGAGAACAACAACTCCAACTCTAGTGCGGAATGATTACTAAACCTTTTATATATGTTGGCTGCACAGCCAGGGTCCATGGGGATAATGTTACTAAGTTAGTTTCACAAATACTGAACTCTATGTACTGCCTGAGGCATTTTGTTATGTGTATGACCGGGATCTTTCCTGCTAGTCTGTCTGACTCTTGCTATAATGGTTTGCTCTTCTGGATGACTTGTATGATGCTAATTTGGGCACATGGATTTCTGCAAGTAATCTGTTCCGCTTAGTATTTACTCAGTTTCTATGGGTGCTGTATGGTGGTCTGTCAAAGGCTGGTCTTTGATAGCAATTTAAAAACAACCATGTTACATAATGAATAATAAGAGATCTTGCAACATACTAAATTGGAACATTAGAGGACTAAATGCAGAAGTCAAGTGGCTAGCTTTAAAGGAAAAAATAGAAGAAAGTGCAGCTGGGATCATATGTTTGCAGGAGACCAAAAGAGAGGGGTTTGATTTGTCTTATGTCCACAACTTCTGTCCACACAGATTTTCTAAATTTGAGTACCTGCCTTCTGTTGGGGCCTCTGGAGGTCTAATTATAATCTGGGTTGGCTCCCTTTTTCATGGAGAAGTTCTGTTCCAAAACAAGTTTTCTCTCTCAATGAAATTCACTTGTAGCATTTCCAACCCGTCTTGGGTTTTGACAAATATCTATGGTCCTAGCAACTAGGAAGACAAAGCTGAATTTCTGCAATGGTTTAGTAACATCCAAATGCCCCTGATGTGGATTGGATAGTGATGGGTGACTTCAATTTCATCAGATCTCCTAGTGACAGGAACAAACCAGGGGGAGATGTCAATCAAATGCTCCTCTTTAATGAAGTTATTAGTAACTTAGGTTTGCTTGAACTACCCTCAAAAGGTAGACAATTCACTTCTGCTTCCTGGATGATTTCATACGCAGAATCCATAGCTCTTCCTCTTGCAAGACCTATTTCTGACCACTTTCCATGTTTGATTAAAGTGGGAACTTCTATTCCAAAAGCAAAAGTGTTTAGATTTGAGAATTACTGGTCAAAACGCAGCTCTTTTAAAGACATAGTCAAAGCAGCCTGGGACATTCCTGTGGGTTACACAAATCCTGCCAAGTTGATCAATGCCAAGTTAAAAAACCTAAGGAGGGCCCTAAAATTATGGTCAAAGAATTTGACATGTCTTAAGAAGCAGATTGCAGACATCAATGAGTGCATTTTTCTCCTTGATTTCTTTGAGGAATTTAGAAGATTGGATACCATAGAGTGGAATTGTAGAGCCTTGCTAAAAGAACACTTGCTGACTATCTTGAAGAACCAGAGGATTTATTGGAAACAAAGAGGAAAAGTTAAAGGATTAAAATTTGGAGATGAAAATACAAAGTTTTTCCACACCAGAGCCTCAATTAATTACAGACATAATAAGATTGCTATGCTCCTTAATGAGGATCAAATTGAAATCACTGATCATGATGGAAAGGCTGGCTTACTTTGGGAAGCCTTTAAACAGAGATTAGGAAAATCTGAGGGACATACTATGCATTTTGATTTGGAAGACCTTCTTGGCAATCATATCAACCCAGATATCTTCAAGGACATTGAACAACCATTCTCAGATGAGGAAATAAATAATGTGGTTAAGGACTTGCCTACTGATAAATCCCCTGGGCCAGATGGTTTCAACAATGAGTTTATAAAAGCATGCTGGGACATTATTGGAGCTGATGTAAGAAACTTGGTGCATGCCTTCCATGAAGGTAATATTTCTCTAGAGAGCATCAACACCTCATATATCACCCTCATCCCCAAGAACTCTGCTCCTCTTACCCCTAGTGATTTTAGACCCATTTCCTTGATTAATGGGGTGCTCAAGATCATCACCAAGTTATGGACAAATAGATTGCAAAATGTTATTTTGCAAATGATCCACATTAACCAATATGGATTTCTTAAGGACAGGGTTATCCAGGACTGTTTGGGGTGGTCCTATGAATACATTCACCAATGTTACAAATCCAGGGAAGAATTGCTTGTGCTGAAGTTAGACTTCGAAAAAGCTTTTGATTCCATTGAACACCAAATAATTATAGATATTCTCAGAGCAAAAGGTTTTGGCAACAAGTGGATCTCATGGATAGAAATGATCTTTAACTCTGCTTCAACTGCTGTAATGCTGAATGGAGTACCTAGTAAGAACATTTACTGGCTTTTCATGCACCTCTGCAAATAAATTCCAGCACTGACTTTCCAATTGTCCAGTATGCAGATGACACATTGTTAATAATGCAAGCTGATTCTAGACAGCTCATTTGTCTTAAAGCCCTTCTGAACGCTTTTGCATCTGCCACTGGTTTAAAGGTAAACTACCAGAAGTCTATCATGGTACCTATTAATATTCAAGGAGAGAGGGCTCAAATTTATGCTGGAACTCTTAATTGTCAGATGGGACACTTCCCATTCACATACCTTAGGCTTCCTTTAGGACTTCACAAACCAACAGTGGAGCAGTGTTTACCACTTGTTAACAGGATTGCAAAAAGATTAGCTGGCATTGCCACATTCATGACCTATGCAGGCAGATTGTTAATGGTTAAATCAGTCCTGGCATCTCTCACAATTTTCTATATGAGCTGCTTGGATGTTCCAGTCACTATTAAACAACAAATATTGAAATATTTCAGGCACTTCTTGTGGAGAGGACCAGATATGGAGGACCATAGACTAGCTTTAATAAAATGGACCACAGTCTGTAGACCAAAGTGCCAGGGAGGGCTAGGATTCATGGATATCTTCACTCAGAACAAGGCATTGCTTATGAAAAACTTACACAAGTTCTACAACAGACATGACATTCCATGGGTGAATTTGATTTCGGAAGCACACTACAATGAAGACAAGTTGCCAGGAGATGAGTTAGTAGGTTCTTTCTGGTGGAAGGCAAACTTGCAATTAGTTCAACAGTTTAAAGGCTTAGCAAGGTGCAACTTGGGAGATGGCAGAAGTGCTTTTTTCTGGTTTGACTTATGGTCTGAGCAAATACTGCAGCATCAGTTCCCACATCTTTTCTCCTTTGTGATTAATGCCAAACTTACAGTGCAGCAGTTCCTGGCCACAGAGTACTTTGAAGATCTTTTTCACCTTCCATTATCAATGGAGGCCCATGAACAATTCTTGCAGCTTGAAGAGATGTGTTACTCCATGAGGCAATCGCAGTACCAGAATCACAAAGACACATGGAGTTACATCTGGGGTAATGAACAATTTTCCTCTGCCAAGGCTTACAATGTTATGATTGGTTTCAAACAAACTCCACCACACTTCAACTGGATCTGGAATTCATCATGCCAGCCCAAGCACAAAATGTTCTTCTGGATGCTCTTACATAATAGACTCAATACAAGAAATCTTTTGAGAAGGAAATCATTTGTTTTAGAAGACTATAACTGTGCTCTCACGGGGTGCCAACAAGAGGAAACCATGTATCATTTGTTCAGGGGATGCACTTTTGCTGAGAGATGTTGGGATCATATCTGCCCCACCAGATCTCGAAATTTATCTGTTCTTGAGGCATTTCAGGACATTAAAGAAAAGCTAAGACTACTTTTTTCATGGACATAATAATACTTACCTCTTGGGCTATCTGGATTTGCAGAAACAACAAGATCTTTGAACATATCCACCCCACTTTCCAAGGATGGAAAAACATATTCTTGATGGAGCTGAAGTTACTGAAGCACAGAATGAGACCAAAGCATGCCAACCAATTCAACTCATGGCTGGCTCTTCAAGGATAGCTTCATTTCTCTGTATTGGCAGCTCCTTCCTGCCTAGTCTCTAGCTTTAGCCTTAGTTCTAGCCTTTCTCTTAGCCTTTTTTTGGTTACTCCGAGCTTCTTTAGCTTCTTCTCTTTTTTCTTTTGCTTCTTCTTCTTTTCTTTTTTCTGTTCTTCTTAAGGGGCTCCTCTCAAGCCCTTGTATTCCTTTTTTCTTGCCTTGTACTGCTGGACCTTGCTTAGTTATTTATAAAAATTGCAGTGGGGTGTTTTGCCCTACTGTTTATAGTCAAAAAGGGGCCGAACCAGTATAAAATCCTTGTGTCCTTTGTCCCGTTTAACCCCTTTAAGCTAACCTAGTTGCGATGGCTCCATGACTAAGTCCTTACACTAGGACATCTGCCGTGACTATTCCACGACACCAAGATTAGTTGTTGACACTTCTTGAATATTATCCTGGGGTGCCTCGGGCATCCCCAAGCTTAGCCTTTTGCTAATCCTTATTCCTTCATCCATCGCGATCTCACCCAAAACTTGAAAACTTCAATCACACAAAACTCAACAAAACTTCGTGAGATATGTTAGTATAAGAAAGCAAATCACTACTTTAAGTACTATTGCAAACCCATTCATATTTTTTAATGTATTATATCTAATATATTTTAACTTTTCCATGGCAAAAAAATTTCAAAGGAAACCATAGAATCATCAAAACAAGCACATATAACACAACAAAAACAGAATCTGTCAAAAACAGAACAGTCTGTAGCAATTTGAATATTTCGAATACTTATGTAACTCCAAAAATTCTGAAAATCTAGGAAAACGCAGGAAATTTGTTTATCAACCTTATGTAAAACAATTCAGAGCAAAACCATGTTTCTGTGATTTATGAAAAAAAAATCTGAGTGCAAAAGTTTCTGTTTTTCAACAAGATCGAATCAACTATCACCCAAATCATCCCGAAGGCTTTGCTTGGCACAAACACTAATTTAAACCACAAAAACACATCTAAACAGAGGCATAATTGGGTGTTTTATTGAAAACGGCAAGAAAACCAAAAAGCAAAAAGATACAAGTTGGGTTGCCTCCCAACAAGCGCTCTCGTTTTACGCCCCTAGCTAGGCATAATGCGAAGGATCTAAGTATTGTCATATTTGTTTCTAGATCCATAGGATGCCCTCATGATTGACTCATATGATGGCTTAATTCTAGTTCTAGGGAAGTGTTCCATACCCTTTCTTAGTGGAAATCGAAATTTAATATTGCATTGTTTCATATCAATCACAACACCGATAGTACGTAAAATGGTCTACCAAGAATCATTGGACAGGACGGATTGCAATCAGTATCAAGAACAATAAAATCTATGGCCACATAAGTCCTATTTGCAAGAATAAGAACATCATTAATTCTTCCCATAGGTTTTTTAATAGTAGAATCCGCCAAGTGCAAATTTAGAGAACACTCTTCAATATCGGTAAGACCAAGCACAACACATAAAGATTTCAGAATTGTAGAAACACTAGCACCCAAGTCACATAAAGCAAAACACTCATAATTTTTTATCTTGACTTTGATAGTAGGTTCCCATTCATCATGTAATTTTCTAGGAATTGAAACCTCTAATTCCAACTTTTCTTCTAAAGATTTCATCATAGCATCAACAATATGTTTTGTAAAAGTTTTATTTTGTCCATAAGCATGGGGTGAATTTATCATGGATTGCAACAGAGAAATACAATCAATCAAAGAGCAACTATCATAATTAAAGTCTTTGTAATCCAAAAGAGTGGGCACATCACTAGTTAAAGTTTTGACCTCTTCAAACCCACTTTTATCAATTTTCTCAACAAGATTTTCACCCTCCGAATTATCGGTACGCCTTCTAACTAAAGTTGACTCTTCTTCACTCCCTTTATTATCAATATTAATTTAATAAACAAAGAACCAATAGAAGAAACACCAATCGTTTTAAGATCTTCATCACTTTTATGAAAGCAATCACTAGAAAACGCTTTTTCTAAAAATTCTCTTCTAGCTCTAAGCATAGCAGTTCTTTTCATACTTTCATCCATAGAAACATAAATAGCCTTAATTGATTCCTCAACCTTAGGCACAAAAAATTTCATCTTGAGATTTTCTACATCATGAGAAATTCTATCAATACTTCTAGACATATCATCAATCATATTCAGCTTTTCTTTTATTGTAGCGTCAAAAACTTTTTGAGTATTGATAAATTATTTAATATTATTCTCAAGATCAGAGGTGTTCCTATTATTATAAGAAGGATTATCATAGGAATTACCATAATTATTAAAGGAATTACTAGGAAAAGGCCTAGGATTAAAATTACCTCTATAAGCATTGTTATTTAAATTGTTTCGCGAGATAAAATTCACATCTATGGCATCACTAATTTTCTCAAGCAAAGTAGACAATTTTATTAGCAACCAATTTCATAAGAGCATCAACTTTTTCACTCAAAGAAGAAATTTCTTCAACCGAATTAACTTTTTGACTAGTAGGAGCTCTTTTGGTATGCCATTGTGAATAAATTGCCATAATATTATCAACCAATTTGGTGGCTTCAACCAAAGTAATTTCCATAAAGGTACCACCGTGGCGGAGTCCAAAAGATTTCGACAAACAAAATTCAACCCCGCATAAAAATTTTGTATGGTCATCCAAAGATTTAACCCATGAGTTGGGCAATTCCTTAGCATTAATTTCATCCTTTCCCAAGATTGTACAACATGCTCATGTTCAAGTTGCTTGAAATTCATGATCTGGGTTCTAAGGGAAATAATTTTCGCGGGCGGAAAATACTTAGTAATAAAGGCATCTTTGCACTTATCCCAAGAATCGATACTATTGTGAGGCAAAGAAGAAAACCAAATTTTTGCATGATCTCGCAAAGAAAACGGGAATACTTTCAACTTCACAATATCATTGTCCACATCTTTTTTTCTTTTGCATATCGCATAATTCCATGAATGTGTTAAGATGGGATGCGTCATCCTCATTAGGAGTACCGGAAAATTTATCTTTCAAAACAAGATTCAGCAAAGCGGCATTAATATCACCAGACTCGGCACTAGTGGCGGGAGGAGCAATCCGAGTGATAATTAAATCATCGTTGTTGGTATTGGAGAAATCACACAACTTGGTGTTCTCTTAAGTCATCGTGACTACTGAGGGAGTCCTGGACTAAGGGGTCCTCGGGCGTCCGGTCTGTTAGCCATGGGCCGGACTGATGGGCTGTGAAGATACGAAGACCGAAGACTGCACCCGTGTCCGGATGGGACTCTCCTTGGCGTGGAAGGCAAGCTTGGTGACCAAATATGTAGATTCCCTTCTTTGTAACCGACCTTGTGTAACCCTAGATCCTCCCGGTGTCTATATAAATCGGAGGACTTAGTCCGGAGGGAGGATATACATTACAATAGTCATACAGGCTAGGCCTCTAGGGTTTTAGCCATTACGATCTCGTGGTAGATCAACTCTTGTAATTCTCATATTCATCAGGATCAATTAAGCAGGAAGTAGGGTATTACCTCCATAGAGAGGGCCCGAACATGGGTAAACATCGTGTCCCCTGTCTCCTGTTACCATCGACCTTAGACGCACAGTTCGGGACCCCCTATCAGAGATCCGTCGGTTTTGACACCGACATTGGTGCTTTCATTGAGTGTTCCACTGTGCCGTCCCTTAAAGGTTTGACGACCCCTTCAATCATCAGCGACGATGCTATCCAAGGCGAGACCTTCCTGCCTGGACAGATCTTCGTGTTCGGCGGCTTCGCACTGCGGGCCAACTCGCTTGGCCATCTGAAGTAGATCGATAGCTACGCCCCTGGCCACCAGGTCAGATTTGGGAGCTTGAACTACATTGCGGACATCCGTGGAGATTTGATCTTCGCCGGATTCGAGACCGCGGCAACCACTCCTGGTCACCCCGATGAACATGACCTAAATCTGTCATCGGATCGCATCCAGGAGACAACTCCTGTAACCGCTCTGGCCTTAGATCCGGAGCAGACTGCGCCATCCAAGGACGGGAAGCTCAACCCCACCACGGAGGCCACTGATTCCCCGGCGTTGGAGCCGCACATGGACATAATCTCACACGATATCTATGTCACCGGAACTCCGGACTCATCTCTGGTTGTAAGTTCCGAACCATGTAAGCCCGCGGACCCCGGCTTGATCGTTTATCGATCTTTGAGTCCAGCGCCGCGGACATCTTCCAACACTCGCCCTTCGGCGATGTGCTAAACTCATTAAAGAACCTGTCCTTGGCGGAGGACTCACAGCCGAATTGTATCCGGTTCGAACTGGACGCTGATGATGGAGAATCTCGTTTCCCACCCACCGCCCACTTCATAGCCACTGTCGAAGACCTAACCGACACGCTCGACTACGACTCCGAAGACATCGACGGTATGGACGACGATGCCGGAGACGAGGAGGCCCAAAACCCACCGTTCACTAGACGATGGACGGCCACTTCCTCATATGACGTATACATGGTAGATACGCCGAAAAATAATAGCGGTGATGACAAGGAAAACCCAGCGAAGGAGGACCCTCCTAAGACACAACCAAAGCGCCGGCGTCAGCGGCGCCACTCTAAATCGCGCCGCAGCAGAGACGACAACACCGGCACAGGAGACGACAACACTCTGGATGGCGCCGAACACAAAGAGGAACCCGATGAACAAACTGCCGAACAAGACAATCGGGAAGATGGGCAAGCCAGCCCTGATGAACAGGCCATAGAAGAAGACTCGAAGGACGGCAGTTATCATCTGCCCTCCAAGGAGGAGGTGAGCCTCGGCAACGAAGAGTTCATCGTGCCTGAGGAACCTCTCGATCAGGAGTGCTTTAAGCTTCGGCTAATAGCCATTGCGAGGAGCCTGAAAAAGAAGCAGCAGCAGCTTCAAGCTGATCAGAACCTTCTCAACAACAGGTGGACCGATGTCTTGGCAGCCGAGGAATACGGCCTTAAACACCGAGCCAAAAGTTACCCGAAGCGCAAATTGCTACCTCAGTTCGATGACGAGGTGTCAGAGCCCGCACCAGCATCACGCAATGCGGTTGATCGGCAACCGCGCGGTCGGGATAAAACAGCAACCCGAGCTGAAAACCAGACTGTCCCACCTCGCCGTGAAGGCAGGGATAAGACAGCTCAGGGCTATACATATGACCTCCGTCAAGACCTGGACAATAGAGCAGGACATACAAGATCGATCTACGGATCGCGAGGACGTGCCTTGACATGCGAGGACGGCTATCTATTCAGACGTGACAAACCCAGTAATGCCCGGGCCGAAAACCGTAGACGGACTCCATCGGAGCTACGTCGTGATGCGGCCCGATATAAAGGCGCCGCACACCCTCTTTGCTTCACTGACAAAGTAATGGATCATGAATTCCCAGAAGGATTCAAACCCATAAACATCGAATCATACGATGGAACAACCGATCCCGCGGTATGGATCGAGGATTTCATTCTCCACATCCACATGGCCCGCGGGGATGATCTTCACGCCATCAAATACCTCCCACTAAAACTCAAAGGGCCAGCTCGGCACTGGCTAAACAGTCTGCCTGAAAATTCCATTGGCAGCTGGGAGGACTTGGAAGACGCTTTCCTTGACAACTTCCAAGGTACTTATGTCCGGCCACCAGACGCCGATGACTTAAGTCACATAGTCCAGCAACCTGGAGAGTCAGCCAGAAAATTCTGGACTAGGTTCCTAACTAAAAAGAACCAGATCGTCGACTGTCTAGATGCCGAAGCCCTAGCGGCCTTCAAACATAGCATCCGTGACGAATGGCTCGCCCGCCACCTCGGCCAGGAAAAGCCAAAATCCATGGCAGCCCTCACGGCACTCATGACCCGCTTCTGTGCGGGAGAGGATAGTTGGCTGGCCCGTAGCAAAAATACAGCAAATGACACGGGCACCTCCGAGGCCAAAAATAGCAACGGCAAGCTCCGACGCAGCAGACACAAACTCCGAAGTAATGGCGACAACACCGATGACACGACAGTCAATGCCGGATTCAGTGGTTCCAAGTCCGGTCAGCAAAAGAAGCCATATAAAAGAAACAATCAGGGACCATCAAGCTTGGATTGCATGCTTGATCATCCGTGCCAAATCCATGGCACCTCTGATAAACCAGCCAATCATACCAATAGAGATTGCTGGGTTTTTAAACAGGCCGGCAAGTTAAATACCGAGAATAAAGAAAAGGGATCGCAAAGCGAGGACGATGACGCGGAGCCCCGGCAACCGAACACAGGGGGATAAAAGAAGTTCCCCCCCAGGTCAAATCGGTGAACATGATATATGCTACACACATCCCCAAGAGGGAGCGCAAGCGCGCGCTCAGGGACGTCTATGCGATAGAGCCAGTCACCCCAAAATTAAATCCATGGTCGTCGTGCCCGATCACTTTTGATCGACGGGACCATCCGACCAGTATCCGTCATGGCGGTTTGGCCGCATTGGTCCTTGACCCAATAATTGACGGATTCCACCTAACGCGAGTCCTTATGGACGGCGGAAGCAGCCTGAACCTGCTCTATCAGGATACATTGCGTAAAATGGGCATTAACCCATCACGGATCAAGCCCACAAAGACCACCTTTAAAGGAGTCATACCAGGTGTAGAGGCTCGCTGGACGGGCTCAATTACGCTAGAGGTTGTCTTCGGATCCCCGGACAACTTCAGAAGCGAGGAGTTAATATTTGCCATCGTCCCTTTTCGTAGCGGTTATCACGCACTGCTCGGACAAACCGCATTCGCTCGATTCAATGCGGTGCCTCATTATGCCTACCTCAAGCTCAAGATGCCCGGTCCACGCGGCGTCATAACAGTTAATGGAAACACGGAATGCTCCCTCCGTACAGAAGAGCACACCGCTGCCTTAGCAGCAGAAGTACAGAGCGGCTTACTTAAGCAGAACCTTAATTCGGCGGCCAAGCTCCCGGACATTGTTAAGACAGTTCGGACCATCCTGCAGCATGACAGCTCGGCTCGTGAGGAGCTTGATTAGCAATTTGGCCTCCGTCCCAGTCCAGATCAGGCGGCGGCACTAGTACTGCGCATACACAACTACGCACTCAAAATACCATGGGCATAGACGGAGGCATAACTAGCTGGTGACCCACAATACGGCTCGACCGCTCCCGGACACATATAGTTTAATTGTTTCCTTTTTTCAGGTTTCTTTTCCGCAGACCTTCCCTGATGGCTAGATCACTGGTCCTCTCGAAGGACAAATACGTCAAGATGGCAAGAAGCACAAACGTATTGGGGAATTTCAAGGTGGTTTCGTTAACAATCACTGTACCTATTTTCAGGACCCACATGCAGCTCTTCCTTCGTTTTTGGCATGTTAAATAGCCTGTTGCTTAATGCGCTATTTTTTTGACGTATTAATAAAATTGCAATGAAAACAGTTCGCGGCCCAAATTCTGCGGCCCTAGCTCATTACCTTTGCTCATTTTCTATTTTCCTTTATTCTTTGTTAATAAACCTTATCAGAGTGTACGTTTGCCAGGGGCTTTATAGCGCCCCGCAATACGACAAAAAGTCCGAACACTTTTACAGTATAGTTCGGCACCCCGAATTTAGCATTATATGCATTGGCTCTGAATCATTTCTTTGGTCAATAGTTGGGTTGCCCAGCTCCTGTGCTTACTACCTTACGTTCCGCTATATCGGCTAGGGTAGTAAAGGGAGAACTACTGTGATTGTGCCCTGGTTCATCCGGATGAGCACCTCAGTAGAGAAAGCCGAAAACTGACTGTCATGATGCGGCGAGAGCCAGTCAGTTCTTCGGAGGTTTCAAATCGCTAGAGGTTTTTTCCGCATTACGCGATGAATCGGTTTTTATCCGACCAGGTGTTTACATAATCCCCCAGTTCGGACTTCCGAATACCAGGGGCTGCGCCTAAAACTTTATTATCGAACTCCTATGGCTAAGTGAAGGTGATAAAGCATTATAGTCCGATTGCCTTGTTCGTTGCGCTAAACACCTCCTTCAAGGACCAAATAATTGGATCAAGAGTGTTTAGATTCCATCCCGAACACCCCCGTATTTCCTACGTGGGGGCTGAAGCCGACGACTGGCCAACTCTCAGATTTAATAAAAACGGCCGCACAGGAGGTAAAAATCTAATACAATGCTTTATATTACATAAACTGTCTTTTGTTTTCATAATACAGGGCGAGACAAAATATGGATGTATTCATTCAAAGATCACATCTTTCGCACACTGCTCCGTAACAATGCGGGACCCCTCCAGGAAGTCTCCAAAGTATCGCTTGGTTGTGCGGTGCTCCTTGCCCTCGGGCGGCCCTTTGGTCGCTAGCTTGACGGCGTCCATCTTCATCCACCACACCTTGACATAGGAGAAGGCCAGGCGCGCGCCCTCGATGCAGACGGACCGCTTGACGGTGTCTAGCCGAGGACAGGCATCCACCAGCCGCTTCACGAGGCCGAAATAACTGCTGGGTATAGCTTCGGCTGGCCACAGCCGGATTATTAAATCCTTCATGGCCAGTTCGGCCACCCTATGCAGCTCGACCAACTGTTTTAGCTAAGGCTGATCGCTGAAGGGCACCGGATGCTCAGTTACAAGATATTGCGACCAGAACAGCTTCTCCGTAGAGCCTCCTTCTTCGGCTCGGAAGAACTCTGTAGCGTCGGACACACTACGTGGCAGATCAGCAAAAGCCCCTGGAGAACTCCGAATCCGGGTTAGTAAAAGATACTTCCTCTTCACATACTTGCTTTGCATACTAAATGCCTTACCCGATGCGATCCTCCTGGCCTCCTGGATCTCCTGGAGGCCGCCCCGGGCCTCACTCCGGGCCGTCTCCGCACTCTGACGAGCCTTGGCGAGTTCGGTCTCTTGAGCCGACGCATCGCGATCCAAGGTCTCGCACTTCCTCACCACGTTCTGGAGCTCCTGTTGGACCTCGCTGGCCCGAGACTTGAGCTTCTTACGGGTGGCCTGCTCCTTGACAACCTTCGCCTCGGCTTCTGCCAGGGCCTTTTTTAGGGCCTCGACCTCGGCCGTCGCTTCTATACATATCATGACACTTCGGTCAATGAATATCATTTTACCTTTTTCGAACATTTAACAGGTTATTACATACCTTGTTTTTCTTGGAGCTGCCTCCTCACCTGGCCGAGCTCCTCCTCGGCCTGCTCCAGTCTCTGCTTCAGTCTGGAGACTTCGGCAGTATGCGCGGCTGCGACTAACAGCGACGCATGCGTATTCATTTTAGACAAATTTAGTTAGTTTCCTGCAAATAAGGGATTGATCCTCTGTCCGGCTTTTTCTTTCCGAACACCGGACAGTGTCTCAGGGGCTACTGTCTATATTGGGATTTTCTCTTTTCGCGTCGCATACCTCAAAACCTGTCAGCAAGCTGCTGCAGGCTTCGGTTAGTCCACTCTTGGCGGACTGAACCCTTTCAATTACCGTGCCCATAAGAACATGGTGCTCATCCATAATGGAAGCGCCTCGCAGCGCTTCCAGCAGATTATCCGGTGCCCCTGGTTGGACAGGGGTCACCGGCGGAATAGGCATACCCCCTTCTTTCGAAGGAGGTTGCGCGCCGGATTCCGGAGCCATATCGGTCTCCGGAATCGAATCCGGCTGAGGGCCGACCTGAATACGGCCCTCATCGCCAGTCTCCATGGGGATCGGCTCCCCATGGTGTCCGGCGACAGAGGCTTCGCCTCTCCTCGGCCTGGGAAAGTCCTTCGGGACAACACCTCTACGTCGTCCTTGGCCTTAGGGGAGTGAGCGGTCGGCGGCGACTCGCTGGCCATTGCCTTTGAATCCAACGAACCTCGTGACGAGGATCGATGGGAGCTGTCATGGGCTGGACTGCAATATCATAACTAATCATGATAGTACAATGAAGAGGAAAGGCTAGATTTATGGGCATGTATAAGTCCTAGCACTTATGATGCAGCCCGAGGCTTAGTGCAGGGGCGTCGCTCCGGACTGCTATCAACGTGCCACGCGGAGTTATCCGCGAGGGAGCCCTTCCCCTTCTTGGACGTCTCTGCCTCCAGGTTCGTGGAGGCCGCCCTCTTCTTCCTTCCCTCCTCAGGGGGAGGGTTCTTCTCCTCCTCCTCCTCCTCATCATCGTCGTCCTCGGCAGTGGAGGAAAGGGTCACTTCGTCTTCGGACGTCACGTCCGAAGCACCCTTGCGATGGGGACCACCTTTGGCCCCCTTGGCCTTCTTCTTGGCCTCCTTTTCCGGCGGCCTATAGGGCACCGGAACCAGCATCTTCGCCAGGAGCGGGATGACTGGCTCTTCGGGCAGCGGAGCCGAACTATGGATCCGCTCCGCTCTCTCCGTCCACGCCTGAAAGAAACAAAAAATATAGCAAAGGTTAGGTATCTTCCTTGAACACATAAGTAGAAGGTACGCCGTAAAGAACTTACCTCATTGGCGGGATGGGTGTGATTGTGCCCACGGTCCGAATCTATGACTGGTGGCTTTTCGTTGCCCCTGAAGAGCAACTTCCAGGCATCTTCGTGAGTAGTTCCGAAGAGCCCTCCCAGGGTCTGGTGCTTCTCCGGATCGAATTCACATAAAGGAAAGCTTCGGTGTTGGCAGGGGAGAATCCGGCGAACCAGCATTACCTAGATCACGTCGACGAGCTTGATATTTTTATCCACCATGCTCTGAATGCGCATTTGCAGCGCTATCAGCTCGTCTGACGCAGACCAGTTGGGGCCCTTCTCCGTCCAGGAGGTGAGCCGCATTGGAGCTCCGGCCTTGAACTCGGGAGCCGCCGCCCAAGTGGCGCCGCGTGGCTCTGTGATGTAGAACCACTGCTTCTGCCACTCCTTGACAGTATCCATGAAAGTGCCTGTGGGCCAAGTGACGTTGGGCATCTTGCTCAGCATGGCGCCTCCGCACTCCACATGCTGACCATCCACCACGTTCGGCTTCACGTTGAAAACCTTGAGCCACAGGCTGAAGTGGGTATGGATGCGGAGGAAGGCCTCGCACACGACAATAAATGCCGAGATGTTGAGGAAGGAGTTCGGGGCTAGATCATGGAAATCTAGCCTGTAATAGTACACTAGTCCGCGGACGGAGGGGTGAAGTGGAAACCCCAATCCGCAGACGAAGTGAGGTAGGAAAACTACCCTCTCAGTAGGCTTCGGGGTGGGGATGACTTGCCCCTTAGAGGTCAGACGATGGGCGATTCCTTTCGCCAGTTACCCTGTTGCCCGGAGCTGGGTGATGTCCTTCTCCTTGACGGAGGAGACCATCCAGTTGCCTTGGCCTCCGGATCCGGACATGATTGAGTGCTTCCTGGAGATGGAGAAGATGGGAACTTGGGCACTAGAGCTCGAGAATGGAAGGATAGAGAGGAAGAGAAGGCGTGGGTGAAGGAGGGGAATCCTTACCTCCTTATAAAGGCCGAAAATGTTGAACGCCTCCCCACTCGCCTTAAAACTCGCCCATTCCCAAGGGTTGTGTAAACTGCACGGTTGGATTACCCACGCCCATAATGATGAGAATCCTGCAATAAGGGGACACGATCTCTGCTTTGACAAGACGTGCCAATAGCAACCCGGTCTCGAAACGTGGAGCGGCAGACGAAAACATTTCGAAATTATGACCGGGCAGATGTAATGTCATGTTACAAGAATTTGTCAGCGGATTGGACTCATGGAATATTATATTCTCTCTGCGGTTGTGTGTGGTGCGTGTGTTACAGGTCCGGACACGTTTAGTACGTCCGAAGACTATCTTGGAGTTTGGAAGGAGGATCCCGCCTTGCAATGCCGAAGACAGATCTACGCACCGGATACCTTGTCATTGAAGCTAGGTTCAGGGGCTACTGAGGGAGTCCTGTACTAAGGGGTCCTCGGGCGTCCGGCCTGTTAGCCATGGGCCGTACTGATGGGCTGTGAAGATACGAAGACCGAAGACTGCACCCGTGTCCGGATGGGACTCTCCTGGCATGGAAGGCAAGCTTAGCGACCAAATATGTATATTCCCTTCTTTGTAACCGACCTTGTGTAACCCTAGATCCTCCCGGTGTCTATATAAACCGGAGGACTTAGTCCGGAGGGAGGATATACATTACCATAGTCATACATGCTAGGCCTCTAAGGTTTTAGCCATTACGATCTCGTGGTAGATCAACTCTTGTAATTCTCATATTCATCAAGATTAATCAAGCAGGAAGTAGGGTATTACCTCCATAGAGAGGGCCCGAACCTGGGTAAACATCGTGTCCCCTGTCTCCTGTTACCATCGACCTTAGACGCACAGTTCGGGACCCCCTACCCGAGATCCGCCGGTTTTGACACCGACAACTACGCAACAAGATTCCACTCAAAAACAGATCTGACGAGAAAACGGCGAACAAAAAAGAGGGCGAATAAAACGGCAATTTTTTGAAGTGGGGGAGAGGAAAACGAGAGGAAAATGGCAAATAATGTAAATTTCAAGCAGATGAGATTTGTGATTAGGAACCTGGTAGATGTTGGTGATGTCTCCCCGGCAACGGCGCCAGAAAGTTCCTTTGATGTCGCTTGAGATACGTCAGTGTTTCCCCAAGGAATAAGGGAGGATGCAGCACAACAACGGTAAGGTATTTCCCTGAGTGATGGGACCAAGGTTCTCGAATCAGTAGGAGAGCCACGCAACACTACGTAAACGGTACCTGCATACAAATAACATATACTTGCAACCCGACGCATTACAGGGGTTGTCAATCCCTTTCAGGTAGCGGTGCCAAAAAGTGACGTAAGGATAGGATAAGATTGTAGTAGATTGATAGAAAATAAAAGTAAATAAAACACAGCAAGGTATTTTTGAGTTTTTGATAATATAGATCTGAAAATAAAAGAAGAAAATAAAAAGAAAAAGGCAATTGGCAATATGGATATGAAAGTATATGATAGGAAAATAGACTCGGGGGCTGTAGATTTCACAAGTGGCTTCTCTCGAGAAAATAACAACGGTGGGTAAACAAATTACTGTTGGGTAATTGATAGAAAAGCAAATAATTGTGATGATATACAAGACAATGATCATGTATACAGGCATCACGTCCAATATTAGTAGATCGACTCCTGCCTGCCCTAAGTGGTGGTTTGAAAAGGAAGTGTCATTTATCTTTGCTTGACTGACCCCAAACTTTTTGGACATCTTTTGCTGTCCATATAATTGCCCCATGACAAAATTCAACTCAATTGGCCAATTAAATATTCCTGAGCAATTTTTTCAAAATTCCTGTCTGAGGGAAGTCATTGTGAAGGAAGTACTGGCTAGGCATATCCTTTTGTAACACCCTAGATTTTGCCCTTTTCTTTTTCTGATGATTTTCTTGGATTTATTGATTTGATTTGATTTTATGTGGCTATCTGGTTCTGAAACATGGGAAGATCAGGTCTTCCTAGGTTTTATAGTGGCTTGCCCTCCTCATCGTCATCCCTTGATCATGTCATTTATGCTTGCTTGATTGACCCCAAACTTTTTGGACATCTTTCCTGTCCATATAATTACCCCGTGACAAAATTCAACTCAATTTGCCTAGTAAATATTCCTGAGCAATTTTTTCAAAATTCTTTTTTGAGGGAAGTCATTGTGAAGGAAGTACTAACTAGACATATCAAAATGAGTTGAAATTTTGCAAGGTCCTTCATATGATCAAATCGTCACTCCCCACCATATTTGAACTCATGTAACTCATCTATATGAGCTCAGCTCCAAATCTTTGTTTCTGGTCAGATTTTCGGTTTGTGAAGCAACCATATTTTATCTTGCTTCATTTAAGATGAAATTTTACCAGGACATTCTCCTATCCATATCAACTATCTCCACCAAGTTTTGGCTCAATCCATTACTCCATTTGCCCTATGCAATTTTTCCAAAATTCTGTCCAGAGAGATGCTTTGTGAAGCAAGTGCTAGTTTGGTTCATCCAAATGGCATGAAACATTTTGAGCACCTTCATAGCATCAAATCATTGGGCCATGCCCAATTTCAGCTCAACTTACATCATCATGTGAGTGCATCATCCAAATCTCTAATTCTGGCCATTATGGTGGTTTCTACAGCAAGTACCATCTAAACTCCTCCTCTTGAGCCGATCTTTCGTGATCAACATCATCTTAGTATGTGATCATCACCAGACAAATCCGTTTCTGTCTTATCCACTCACAGACCCATTGGTGATATAACTTCTACAGATTGATCCCTGATCTTCATCACCTCATAACTCCGCAACCGTAACTCCGATTGAGGTGAAACCAACGCTCACTTCTTCATGTCGTCGAGCTCTTTCTGTTGGTAACACTTTCACTCTGTGGTCCCACAGTTAAAATGAAAATTTTCCCTTGCTTCTAACCAGCCCCCTCCGAGAGAGAACTGTCCAGCGTTTCGTTCCGTGGCTTCACCGCACTTCTTCCCGGAGTATCCGTCACCCCCAGGAAAGTCACAACGGCCACTTTGATGATAGACATGTAGTAGCCATGGTTTCTCAATTGAATATTTAATAAAAGTTTGTCCGTTATCTATCTGGTTGTTTGCTACTATTGTCGTTGTTTCGGTACTGCTTATAGTTTCATGTTCACCTTCATGCTATGTTTCGATGCATCTTGTTATCTTGTACTACTTGCTAGTATTACTCTCACATGTTATGCTTGATAGTAGTAGTACATGCTGGTAGCAGTGGTGTTCTTTCTGATGCATGTTTACCGTCTGTTATCAAGTACCGTGGTTATGCATGTTCCTTTGCATCTAGTTGGCTACATGCTTACTTGGTAGTGTTCTTGCTATGTTCTTGCTTGGTATTTATTCATCATGCTAGTAGTCATGCTATGCTCCTATGTAGTGTTATAATTATGCTCGTCAGTATGTCATGCTCATTTGGATATATGATTCATTGTTGTTATGCTCGATGATTGTGTTGCACCTCCATGTTTATGTTGATATCATGCTCATGCATTATAGTTGCATCATGTTATTTTTATGGCTCAGCTTATTGCATTCAAGTTTAACCAGATAATAATGAACTTGAACAACTGTTGGCCGAGTCATGGTGCCACCAAATCGAGCTGACCAGTGCAACCACATTTGCCTTATGTGGGAATGGCCTTAATGCGGTCTATTGGCATGCCTCTCGTCGGTGCCTCCAATGAGGGAAGGTTATGGGCGCATGCTACCCTGATCAGGTAGGCGGACATAACTCTTGTGTGCCTGAGTTGTTTGCGCGCTTTGTCCCCATTTGGGACCGTTTGACTTTTGCCACGACGGTGGACGTTGGATGTCTTTGGTAGACATAGGGGCCACCCATGACTTAGCCGAGAGGGGAGTTGGTCGGAGTGGCTGGGAGAGTGTGATGGCAATGGATCGGTTTTGTCGGAATGCCATTGGTCCACCCGAATGGGAGTGCGAGGCCATGGATTCCGTGATGTGGGTACAGTGTGCTGACCTCTACAGAGTGTGTGTGTTAAATCTATCGATAGCTGCGCCCGCGGATAAGAGCCCAGTTCGTAGTCGATCACACTATGAGCCAACAATAATAATAACTTGTTTGCTTAATAATAACCCCGATTCAATGATTAGAAAGAGATTGGTTGTGATCGAGAGAGGATCATGAATGTGTCGTGGATACCGAAGTTGGTTGATCTTTATCTGATCGCGAGATGATCATGGTGGTATCGTGGATACCGAGGTTGGTAAGTTGATGCATGAGATGGTTACGAGGTAACCGCCCAATAAGAGTAAGTTGGTGCATGCGAATGTTAACTTGTTTCATGTAGTACCATCATGTTCATATGCTCATGTCGTGCTAAATTTGTTCTAGCTGTATCATGTTCAGTTGTGCAAGCCACGTTGTTCTGTTAGTATCATGTACATGATTGCTTTAACCTGCTAATGCCATGTTGTTGTATTGAATGATTTTGGTTATTGTGAGCTTGCAAGTACATTCAGCGTACTGACCTGGCATGTCATGCCAGTTTGCAGGTCGTGCCTGGTTTGCTTGCTTGTTTGGTGTGGTTCCTGTGTTCGCGAGCTAGGATAAATGTTCCAGCCAGAGTCCCTGCAGATTGGAGTCCATCATCGTCGTCCGTTGTTCCGCTGCTAGTAGAGGTTCCGCTGCATCGAGTTGTTATGCTGCTTGCATAGAGCAACTGTGGTTGGCATAGCGTCGCCATGCCGGTGCTATTCATTGTAATCCGGAGACCTTGTATTCATATTCGTGTTGTAATAGAGAGCTGGTTTGTTCTATGCTAAGTAGTGCCGTATTCCAGAAGACTTCACCTCGATCTCTGGGCTGAATACGGGGCGTTCCGGTTTCGCTGAGCCAGGGTGCCACAGGGCTTGGTATTAGAGCATGTCTGGCTGTAGAGCGTCCTAGTCCGCTGGAACGTTAGAAAACGATAGTATAGGGTCTGGTTGTTACCCTTGCTTGCTGCATTTGGTTGTTGCATTTGTTTGCCGCATATAGTCCTATTTGGTTACCCCTAACCCCTGTTTCGTGCATAGATGGCGGTCAGGTTCCACGAGTTCAGTGCCATCCCCAGAGCTCCCGGTGTTGTTCCAATTGCGTTCAATCCCACTCCTGCACCTCTCAGCTTTGCCACCCTCATTGGCGACATGTGGCGTAGCATTTATCCCCGGGGAGATCCACCCCATTATCAAGTATTCGATTTTTCTGCCGGAGTGACAATTCTGGGGTATGTTGCTCATGTCCATATGTCAGCCCTGATTCCTGTTGGCAAGCGCACCTACAGTTTCCATGGTGGTTACGGTGCTACTCCCGAGTGTGCCGTTTAGCTTGCCGGAATGGCAGGAATCACCGGTCTTCGTCGACAAGAGAGCATGGTACAAGAGAACCGTGCTTATCAGTTCTATCCCACCATTGTCGAGAATCCTAAGTGGATCCATTTCCTGTCTGTCAATCCTCAAGATGACCCTGCTATCCTCGCCATGTCCCGTTACATGACAGCCGAGTGTCTTCTTATTTCCGAGTTAGTCCAAGACGCCATTCTAGCCAGGAGATTGCTTGGTGCTTCCATACCTCAGTCTCCGCCGGTTTCTACAAACCCTCCGCCTCATCCATCCGGAGTTTCAGAGTCAGCAGTTCCACTCGCTACTCCCTTAGCTTCTTCGTCAGCTCCCAAGTGTTTGCTCAAGCGTAGGGTGTAGTCATTCATGTAGTGCATGTGCATTTGCGGTAGTATCATGCTTGTGTGTGCCTGTGTGGAGTAGTTTTGTAGCTTGTTTGCTGTGTGCTTTGTTGCAATAAATCATTTTCTCGTGCTTCTTTTTTTGAATCTTCGATGTTACCCCCTTATGGAAATTACTCATCAACCGACACCGGATCAGAAGGAGCCGTGAGAAGTACAGATATACACCAAGGAACTTAGTTAAAAGCAATCATATTTTCAGCTGACAGCATTGTATTGCAGACATCTGGTCTGGAAACAAATTATATTCTACTTAGACTTTCAGTAACAAGTACCCGTCAGAGATCCATGTTTATTGCAGCAATGATTAAACCAGTGGGAGAACAAAAATTGGATCCAATTTCAACAGTGCATTTCAAGTCAAAGGTATGGTTCGTACACAATGATTGATTATGTCATGAGTCAGTTTTGAAGCATGCGACACCCCGAAGTCAGTTGAAATATGCAATAAATTCAGCAAGAAGGATGGTCACACAATTCTTGTCATACAAGTAATGAGCAACCGGAATGACAAGAATATTATTTGGTTCACACAGAAAAACAGTCCAGTCCTTCTCCACAATTTACCAGCGCAGCGTACAAGACAAGATTCCCAGTCTGCATCAGTAAGGTATGAATGATTTCCCGTGCAAGATATTCAGACTTCTCAATGAGATACTGCAAAAGATGTTGGCATAAGGTACCGAGTCTTCCCCAGCAAGTCTTTAAGGGGGAAGCTTATGCGGTATGCTACCCAGCCATCCTCAGCAAGATATCCGCAGAAAGCTTCGAGCACAAGCCATCCAGTCTTCCTCAGCCAGATACTCCCGGTGGCTTCCGATGCAAGCTGTATGATCTTCTTCAGTACGGAACTGGTACAAAATATTAGACAATGAATTGTCAGCATATGACGGTGTTTCCAAGTGGCAGATCTGCAACAGTTGGGTCAGAAACAAGAATCAGTCAGAACAAAGGTATGCCTCGAAAATTAGATATTTGTTCATACAGTGAGTATACTGTCAAGTTCATGCAAGTCCCTCGCACAAGGAAGAATGTACGGAACGCATCCGACAACCTCACTGGATATGCAAGTGGCAGAAAACCAGTGGGTGATGCAAGAATCGACAAGTCTTGAAGAAAGGCAACATTGAAGACAACTATCTTGGCAGTGGATATCAAGATCAGTCCCGCACACCCGACAAGGCGATGTTATTAATCCTGTCACTGTCTGGCATAGCCAACAACAGTAATGAGATCCGTACAATCACACATGAGCTAGATAAATGTACCGAGACTGGAGACATGAATGAGACCAGGGTATGATTGCAATATATAGCACATGACAGTACTTAGGGCCGAGAAAATAGTCAAGGATATATAAGGCCCAGCTCTTTCAGTTAAAGATCCAGATGAAGAAAATAATAATGAAGGAGCAAGGCCGACAATACAGGTATGACGGTTATTGTGCAAAAAATGTGGTATGAATGCACAAGACAGTCTTATTTCATATCAAACCCCGTGAAGATACGCCTAAGAGGTCTACTCCATTACGGTAAGGATTTCATAGCAAGGCAACTAGCTCAGTCCACAGTATGCTCAGAACTGTCAGCATTGAATACCCGAGTCTGTCAAGTCCGACCCAAGAACAGGTCAACATATTGACCTAAGTAACTGTGCTAAAGTATCGCACACCCTACTATCGCCACGAGTATACCAACAAAATGAAGAATCAGTGTGAGGGCACATACTTTGAGGATTGTTATTTCTCACATGTGGGAATAGATCATTAAAGAATAGCCTACCGTGAGCAAGATTCTTTGCCGAGTTCACCGCGAGTCAAGTCTGCGAATGGTATCATCAGGAGATGGCGCATTTTTCTATCAGTCACGTCAAGGGACAGTCAAACCTTTGGTACAAAATGGATACTCAAGACTGTGAAGCCAGTCAAGATAAGTCAGAAACTCCTACAAAATGTCAGAATCCGTTAGAAGAACAGGTGTGATTCACGTCACTGTTTTGAACCCAGAATGCATGCATTCGAGGAACCCGATGCCTGGATAGAAGAGATTCTTTGTTCCACGGGAAGGTGTGTTCCCCACTCCGTGGAATATTCTCGGTACTCGGTACAAGAATAACATATCCAGCAAGGATCAATATCGAGAAGGACACGTATATCAGTAATGATAATCCTTCGGACCTCAGCTAAGCCAGCCGATATGAAAGAAAAATTTGAGTCAATATGAACAAGAACATATGAGGTAAGTCACGTCAGTATGAAAGGTACGGTGAAGCAAACCACCCCAGATCACGGGAGTCACTCAGATCCAATTCAGTGGGAACACTATATGAGAATGAATAAAAGAAACCTGAGTTGGAAACAGTTTCTTCAAGTCAGAAGATTTATTTATCCCTGAGCAACCAAATCTCGAGGATGAGATTTCTTTAAGGGAGAAGGTTTGTAACACCCTGAATTTTGCCCTTTTCTTCTGATGATTTTCTTGGATTTATTGATTTGATTTGATTTTCTGTGGCTATGTGGTTCTGAAACTTGGGAAGATCAGGTCTTCCTAGGTTTTATAGTGGCCTGCCCTCCTCACCGTCATCCCAAGATCATGTCATTTTCACCCTTGACCTAATCCAGTATTCTTTTCTAGGGAATATTCCTTTTTTATGAAAGGAATAACACTTAAGTCCCTAGGTTGTGAGGCAACCTATATTTCTGTCCCTCCCAAAATTTCCAAATAATTCTCATAAATTTTTGGGTCATATATTCCTCAAATATGTCAAAATCCTTGCTTGGCAACATCAAAGATAATTCACAAATATTCCTTTTCTGATTCTGCCCTAAGTGGTGGTTTGAAAAGGAAGTGTCATTTATCCTTGCTTGACCCCAAACTTTTTGGACATCTTTCCTATCCATATAATTGCCCCGTGACAAAATTCAACTCAATTTGCCTAGTAAATATTCCTGAGCAATTTTTTCAAAATTCTTGTCTGAGGGAAGTCATTGTGAAGGAAGTACTAACTAGACATGTCAAAATGAGTTGAAATTCAAGGTCCTTCATATGATCAAATCATCACTCCCCACCAAATTTGAGCTCATGCAACTCATCTATGTGAGCTCAGCTCCAAATCTTAGTTTCTGGTAAGATTTTCAGTTTGTGAAGCAACCATATTTTATCTTGCTTCATTTAAGCTGAAAATTTACCAGGACATTCTCGTATCCACATCAACTATCTCCACCAAGTTTTGGCCCAATCCATTACTCCATTTGCCTTGTGCAATTTTCCAAATTCTGTCCAGAGAGATGCTTTGTGAAGGAAGTGCTAGTTTGGTTCATCGAAATGGCATGAAACTTTTTGAGAACCTTCATATCCTCAAATCATTGGGCCATGCCCAATTTCAGCTCCACTTGCATCATCATGTGTGTGCATCATCCAAATCTCTAATTTTGGCCATTATAGTGGTTTCTGCAGCAAGTACCATATAAAATCATCCTCTTGAGCTGATTTTTGGTGATCAACATCATCTTAGTATGTGATCATCACTAGACAAATCTGTTTCTGTCAAATCCACTCAGGGACCCGTTGGTAATATAATTTTTACAGATTGGTCGTTGATCTTCATCACCTCATAACTCCGCAATCGTAACTCCGATTGAGGTGAAACCAATGCTCACTTCTTCGTCTTGTCGAGCTCTTTCAGTTGGTACATTTTCACTAGGTGGACCCACAGCGAAAATGACCATTTTTTCCTTGCTTCTAATAAGCCCCCTCCGAGAGAGAACCATCCGGCATTTCGTTCCGCGGCTTCACCGCACTTCTTCCCGGAGTCTCCGTCACCCCCAGGCAAGCCACAACATCCACTTGCATGATAGCCATGCAGTAGCCATGGTTTCTACTTGAATATTTAATAAAAGTTTGCCTGTTATCTGTCTGCTTGTTTGCTACTATTGTCGTTGTTTCGGTACTGCTTATAGTTTCATGTTCACCTTCATGCTATGTTCCGATGCTTCTTGTTATCCTGTACTACTTACTAGTATTATTGTCACATGTTATGCTTGATTGTAGTAATACATGCTGGTAGAAGTGGTGTTCTTTGTGATGCATGTTTACCGTCTGTTATCAAGTACCATGTTTATGCATGTTCCTCTGCATCTAGTTGGTTACATGCTTACTTGGTAGTGTTCTTGCTATGTTCTTGCATGGTATTTATTCATGATGCTAGTAGTCATGCTATGCTCTTGTGTAGTGTTATGATTATGCTCGTCAGTATGTCATGCTCACTTGGATATATGATTCATTGTTGTTATGCTCGATGATTGTGTTGCACCTCCATGTTTATGTTGATATCATGCTCATGCATTATAGTTGCATCATGTTATTTTTATGGCTCCGCTTATTGCATTCAGGTTTAACCGGATAATAATGAACTTGAACAGCTGTTGGCCGAGTCATGGTGCCACCAAATCGAGCTGACCAGTGCAACCACATTTGCCGTTTAGGGGAATGGCCTTAATGCGGTCTATTGTCATGCCTCTCGCTGGTGCCTCCAACGAGGGAAGGTTATGGGCGCGCGCTACCCTGATCAGGTAGGCGGACATAAGCCTTGTGTGCCCGAGTTGTTTGCGTGCTTTGTCCCCGTTTGGGACCGTTTGAGTTTTGCCATGACGGTGGTCGTTGGATGTCTTTGGTAGACATAGGGGCCACCCATGACTTAGTCCAGAGGGGTGTTGGTCGGAGTGGCTGGGAGAGTGTGATGGAAATGGATCGGTTTTGTCGGAATGCCGTTGGTCCACCCGAATGGGAGTGCGAGGCCATGGATTTCGTGATGTGGGTACAGTGTGCTAACCTCTATAGAGTGTGTGTGTTAAATCTATCGATAGCCGCGCCCGCGGATAAGGGCCCAGTTCGTAGTCAGTCACACTATGAGCCAACAATAATAATAACTTGCTTAATAATAATCCCGGTTTGATGATGAGAAAGATATTGGTTATGATCGAGAGAGGATCGCGAAGATGTCGTGGATACCGAAGTTGGTTGATCTTTATGTGATCGTGAGATGATCACGGTGGTATTGTGGATACCGAGGTTGGTAAGTTGATGCATGAGATGGTTATGAGGTAACCGCCGAATAAGAGTAAGTTGGTGCATGTAAATGTTAACTCGTTGCATGTAGTACCATCATGTTCATATGCTCATGCCGTGCTAAAGTTGTTCTAGCTGTATCATGTTTAGTTGTGCAGGCCACGTTGTTCTGTTAGTATCATGTTCATGATTGCTTTAACCTGCTAATGCCATGCTGTTGTCTTGACTGCTTTTGGTTATTCTGAGCTTGCAAGTACATT
This sequence comes from Triticum aestivum, assembly GCF_018294505.1. Taxonomy (NCBI): domain Eukaryota; kingdom Viridiplantae; phylum Streptophyta; class Magnoliopsida; order Poales; family Poaceae; genus Triticum; species Triticum aestivum. The sequence goes on from NC_057814.1 coordinate 141,677,979, forward strand.
CAATGTACTGACCTGGCGTGTCATGCCAGTTTGCAGGTCGTGCCTGGTATGCTTGCTTGTTTGGTGTGGTTCCTGTGTTCACGAGCTAGGATAAATGTTCCAGCCAGAGTCCCTGTGGATTGGAGTCCATCATCGCCGTCCGTTGTTCCGCTGCCAGTAGAGGTTCCGCTGCCTCGAGTTGTTATGCTGCTTGCATAGAGCAACTGTGGTTGGCTTAGCTTCGCCATGCCGGTGTTATTCATTGTAATCCGGATTGTATTTATATTCGTGTTGTAATAGGGAGCTAGTTTGTTTTATGCTAAGCAGTGTCGTATTCCAGAAGACTTCACCTCGATCTATGGGCTGGAATATGGGGTGTTCCGGTTTCTCTGAGCCGGGGTGACACATTTGGACTCCGTTTGATATTGATTTTCTGCGATGTAAAAAACAAGCAGAAAACAACAACTGGGACTTGGCACTATGTCAATAGGTTAGTTTCTAAAAATGATATAAAATTATTGTAAAATGGTTGTAAAACATCCAAGAATAATAATATAATAGCATGGAACAATAAAAAATATAGATACGTTGGAGACGTATCAGCATCCCCAAGCTTAATTCCTGCTCGTCCTCGAGTAGGTAAATGATAAAAACAGAATTTTTGATGTGGAATGCTGCCTAACATGTTCATCACATATTCTTTCCTTTATAGCATGGACAATTGGACTTTTATATGGTTCAAAGAAATAGTCTAGTTTTGACATGAGGACTTTAATACTCAAGCACATCAACAAACAACCATGTCTTTCAAAATATCAAAACTAAAGCAAGTTATCCCTAGCCCATTATGCTCAATCATTGATCCATTCATGAAACACACTTGCATATTAGCTATACCCAATGCTCAAGTACGATCATAGTGCCCTTAGTTGGTGCTTTATAAGAGAAGATGGAGACTCAAGTAAAAATAAAAATTGCATAAAGTAAATAGAAAGGCCCATCGCGGAGGGAAGTAGGGATTTGTAGAGGTGCCAGAGCTCAAAGCAAAAAATATAGAGATAAAACATTTTGGGTGGCATGCTTTTCCAGTCAACGAAAACGATCGAGCAGTTCCCAATACTTTCCATGCTAGATATACCATAGGCGGTTCCCAAACAGAAAATAAAGTTTATTGCTCTTTCCACCATACTTTCACATTCCACGGCTAACCGAATCCCCGGGTGCCGTCCATACCAACACTTTCCAAGGAATTTATTATTTGACAACATAAAGTATTCATTTTTCATTTCGGGACTGGGCATCCCTAATACCTTTGCCGTACTCTCATGCAATGACATGTGAATAAACACTCATCTTGAGAATAAAACATCTAGCATGGAAATATATCAGCCATCCCCACCATTTCATGAGCGGTACGAGCACACAAAAGAGAAATTTATTTTGAAAATGAGAGATGGTACATACAAATTTTCTTAGAACGGCAAAAGAATACCGCATATAGGTAGGTATAGTGGACTCATGTGGCAAAACTGGTTTAAAGGATTTTGGATGCACAAGTAGTGATCATACTTAGTGCAAATGAAGGCTAGCAAAATATTGAGAAGCATCCAACCAAGAAACGATAAATCTCATAAGCGAGCATTAAGCATAACTAACACCGAATAATGCACCACAAGTAGGATGTAATTTCATTGCATAACTATTGACATTCGTGCTTGCATAGGGAATCACAAACCTTAACACCAATATTCTTACTAAAGCATAATTACTCATCAACATGACTCACATATCACTATAATAATATCTCGAAACTATTACAAGGAATCAAGTTTATTTTGTCCAATGATCTTCATGAAAGTTTTTATTATATCCTCCTTGGATATCTATCACTTTGGAACTAGTTTCATATGTGGCTTTTAATAAGCTCAAACAAATATAAGTGAAGAACATGAGCATCATATTTTTTCTCTCAAATTAATCTAAGTGAAGCATGAGATAATTTCTTCAAAGATAGGAGCAAGCATAGCATTATTTGGCTCTCCAAAATAGGTGTGTACAGCAAGGATGCTTATTAAAAATTAAAAATAAAAACAAACAAAGACTCATATAATACAAGATGCTCCAACCAAAACTCATAATATGTGACAGAAAAAAATAGTTCGAAGTAAAATACCGATGGTTGTTAGAAGAAAGAGGGGATGCCACTCGGGGGCATCCCCAAGCTCAGTTGCTTGACACTTATTGAATATTATCTTCGGGTGCTATAGGATCGGAAGTATGTCTAGAGGGGGGTGATTAGACTACTTGACCAAATAAAAATCTAGCCTTTTCCCAATTTTAGTTCTTGGCGGATTTTAGCAACTTAGCACAAGTCAAGCAATCAACCTACACATGCAATTCTAAGAGTATAGGAGCGGAATGTAAAACAATTACGTATGAAGGTAAAGGGATGAGTTTGAGGGAGCAAACGCAATGTTGACAAGGAGATTTTTTATCTGTGGATCCGATAGGTAGTGCTATCGTACATCCACGTTGACGAAGACTTCAACCCACGAAGGGTAACGGTTGCGCGAGTCCACGAAGGGCTCCACCCACGAAGGGTCCACGAAGAAGCAACCTTGTCTATCCCACCATGGCCGTCACCCACGAAGGACTTGCCTCACTAGGGTAGATCTTCACGAAGTAGGCGATCTCCTTGCCATTACAAACTCCTTGGTTCAACTCCACAATCTTGTCGGAGGCTCCCAAGTGACACCTAGCCAATCTAGGAGACACCACTCTCCAAGAAGTAACAAATGGTGTGTTGATGATGAAGTCCTTGCTCTTGTGCTTCAAATGATAGTCTCCCCAACACTCAACTCTCTCTCATAGGATTGGATTTGGTAGAAAGAAGATTTGAGTGGAAAGCAACTTGGGGAAGGCTAGAGATCAAGATTTATGTGGTTGGAATGGAATATCTTGAACTCGACACAAGTGTAGGTGGTTCTCTCTCAGAAAATATGTATTGGAAGTGTAGGCATGTTCTGTTGGCTCTCTCCACGAATGAAGAGTGGGTGGAGGGGTATTTATAGCCTCCACACAAAATCTAACCGTTACACACAAATCACCAAACTCGGTGGGACCGATTCAAAGAACTCGGTCAGACCGATTTGGTTCATAATGTGAACGTTAGGATTCTCGGTGGGACCGACATGTCAACTCGGTGGGACCGATGTCATTAGGGTTAGGGCATAACGTAATCTCGGTGAGACCGATTACACAAACTCGGTGAGTCCGATTTTGGTAATAGCCAAACAGAGAGTTGGTCAGGCAAACTCGGTGGGACCGATTCGCTCATCTCGGTTGGACCGAAACGTTACGAAAAGGAAACAGAGAGTTTGCATTGCAATCTTGATGGTACCGATCGCTCATCTCGGTTTGACCGAAATGTTACGAAAGGAAATAGAGAGTTTGCAACCCCATCTCGGTGAGACCGAGATCCCTATCGGTGAGACCGAATTGATTAGGGTTTCTGGCAGTGGCTATGTCAACTGAACTCGGTGGCTCCGGATAGAAAGAATCGGTGGGGCCGAGTTGGACTTTTTGGTTTAGGACATATGTGGATATGAGAAAGTAGTGGAGGGTTTTGGAGCATATCACTAAGCATTTTGAGCGAGAATCTCATTAGGCAACACCTCATCCCTTCTTAATAGTATTGGCCTTTCCTATAGACTCAATGTGATCTTGAATCACTAAAATGAAAAATGTAGAGTCTTGTGCTTTAAGCTTGAGCCAATCTTTTGTCCTTAGCATTTTGAAGGGTCCACTTCCTAATCCATGCCATGCCAAACATTTAGGTTTCCTGAAATATTTATCTTGGAATAGCATTAGCTCAATGAGCTATATGTTGTTAGGAATTACCAAAACCACCCAGGGATAGTTGCACTTTCAATCTCCCCTTTTTGGTAATTGATAACAACATATAGATCAAAGCTTCGACAAATGATAAATAAGATTGAAAAACATCGTCGCTTTGAGAAGTATGTGATAAGCAAGAGCTCCCCCTAAATTTGTGCATTATTTAAGATTTGCTTTTGAATGCAAATGCACAATCGATTAGGATCATGGGTTACTCTTCCATGTCACATACATCTTGGTGGAGCGCTCAAAATGATAGAGATTAAAAGCATGCACTCATCACCAAGCAAAGTGAATGATCATAATAGGATATGAAAGATAGCATTATCCAACAAGCATTAAGCATAGCATATGATCAAACACTTGACCAAATAAGTATCTCACAAGGACACAAACTAGTATCACACAAGCACGCAGTAAAGTTTCAAACCAACCAAAAAGAGTGCAAAGAGAGATAAAAACCAACTCTCTCTCCCTCTCGAAGCCTATGATCTATACATTTTTCTCCCCCTTTGGCAACAAGTTACCAAAACGTTTGAAAATGCATAGTGCTAAACAACTCTCAGGCTTGATCTTCGGGAGGTGGTGTTGAGAGAATGCCAAGGACGAAAGCTTCTGATGAAGTGGCTAGAGCAGGTGGAGTAGCTGCTAGAATTGGAACTGGAGCTATAGCTGCTGGTGCTGATGTTGTAGCTCTAGTGTCTGTCACTGGCACTTCAACAGATCTCTGTCCTCTGGGCACTCTAGCAAATGCATTTGTGGTAGACTTGCCCTTCTTCTCCTCTGCTTCCTCCTGAAGTTGCTCAACTACAGTTTGGATCTCTGTGATCTTGACATCAAGGTCATAGAATTTTGTCTCAACAATCCTTTCCAAGCTCTCCTGGTACTTGGTCAGGGTGGCCAGGCCCTGCTCAATCCTCAGAGTGGATTGGATCAGATATCCAAGCTGGTCTTGCTTGCTCTTCAAGAAGACCTGAGATGCCTCTTCCACAGTTGGCATCTTTGCAGCCTTCTCAGCTTTAGCTTTGGCTTTCTTCTCTTATGCTTGCACAGATGATGGTTCATTCTCAGTCATGACAACTGTGTTGTCCTCAAATTCAGGATAGATGGGTAGATGCTCCTTGTCCAAGATGTACTTGCCTTTGCCCATCTTTGAATTGATGAGCTCCTGCATGTGTGGGGCATATCCACAACTTCTCTTCTGATCAGCTGTAGTCCTCTTGATTGTTTCCATAATCAGGCTCATAACCTTGAACTTTTGTGGGACATCAAATATGTGCAGCAAGTTGATAGCATGTCCTCTGATCATCTTGTGATCACCTGACTTGGGTAGAAGTGTGTGCCTCAGAATCCAATTGATTGTTGGCAGACCAGACAACAAGTAGTGTACAGATCCAAACTTGTGTCCAAAACATCATTAGGGATCTCTTTGTACATATTTGCCATAGAGTTGTGGTCTTTCTTCTTCTTGGCATAGACATCCAAGTCATCCTCATGTTCCTCAGGAGCATTGATCAATTGAGCCCATTCTTCAACTGTAGACTGGTACCTAGTACCTTCAGACATCCACACAATCCTTCCATCTGGATAGAAGTGTGCAGTGGAGTAAAATTGCATAATGAGCTCATCATTCCACTTGGTGAACTTCTGAGCCACAAACTCATCAACTCCACATGCCTTGAAGCTGTCAAATACACCAGGGAAGTGATCCTCATTTTCCTTAATGAATTTCCAATCAACCCATCTCTTGTCACACACTATGGGCTTCTTGTCAAGTAAAACAGTCTCATAGAAGTCCTGTTGTACCTTAGTGTGGAATCTGTAGTCCACATCAGTCCTTCTCCTGGTGGCATATGGATCAGACTCTCTTCATAGACACAATCCTGAATCCTTCCTGATTTTCATGTTCTCTACAACTGGGTGTGCATCATTGTGATCAGGGATCTTGGGCTTCAGCTTTCTCAAAATAACAGAATCATCTTCCTCTTCTTCTTCAGCAGCTTGAGGCACTGGAGCCTTGTTCTTCTCCTCAGCAGGGATGTTCCTGGTGCTCCTCTTGGGTTTTGGCTTTGGAGCTGGAGCAGCAGCCTTGGGAGTAGCTTTGGGCTTAGATGGAGCAGCCCCTGATCTGATTGCATCTCCCATGAGCTTTTGAGCTTTGGGTGCTGGTGCAGCATCCTCTTCCTCTTCAGAATCTTTCCTCATTAAGGGCTTCCCAAGAACTCAAGCAGTAGTGGTTCTGGCCCTCTTCTTCTTATCCTCACCAGCTGCTTCTTCTTTAGATTCAATAGTGAACTTCATAGTTTCACCTGTGGCAACTTTTCTTGGCTTAGACATGGGCTGTCTTCCTACTGGCCTCTTTGTTTTCAGACCTGGTTTGTTGCAGCACCTGAGCCATACTCTTTCTTCAGCACTTTCTTCCTTGAAGTGGCTTCATCTTCAACAGCCACATAGTCTTCATCCTCAGAGTCAGAAGTTCTCTTCTTCCTTGACTTGGTGGCAGCTCTTGGCAAGCTGCTTGGAGTGCTCCTGCTGCCTTCATCATAGCTGCTAGAGGGACTAGTGCCCTCACTCAACTGAACCTGTTCCTCTGACTTGTTCTGGCTGTCACTTTGGTTAGACATCTTGCAGGCAAACTGTCAGCAGACCCTGTGAATAGGTTATAGATGAGGTAGAGTAGATGAGCATCACAAAGCACAGGAGTTTTGCAAAACAAATGACTTCAGAAAGCATTTTGGATCTACCGATTTGTAAACTCGGTGATACCGAAGCAGCTTTTGGAACCTAAACTAGTGAACTCGGTCAGACCGAGTCACAATTCGGTGGTACCGAGACTGCTAGGGTTTCACAGAGAATCGAACTCGGTCACACCGATTTGCAATTTTCGGTCGGACCGAAAATGCGTGTGCTCTGGCCTAAGCCAAAATCGGTGAGACCGATTTCTACAACTCGGTCGGTCCAAGATGAATTCGGCGGAGACCTAACCCTAAATTTTCAAACCAAAACTAATCTACGGGACGTTTTCGCTCGACAGGATGATTTCAATTGTGGCAAGAAACATGGAAACTCAATGTGCTAAGAATCGGAGTTAAAGATTAGCACAATGATCAAGTCTGTACCCTAGTGCGGCGACGAACTTGCTACGGGCCGGTCTTTTCACAGGAATGGGCCTCTGTTGGGCCGTGCCACATGTCGACGTATCATAGGCGCTTTGGGTCAAATGAGTGGATGACATCTGTCCCAACGGTGAGCCGACACGTGTTTCCTCCAGCCAATGATGATTTTACACGTGGAAAATCCCCATCAGTCAGGGCTGTTAACGGGTTATCGGATCCAAAACCGGACCCGATAGCTTCACGGCGTTCCGTTACAGTGGATGCCACGTGTCGGTCACCCTTGACGATAGCACTTCTGTGACGCGCGATTTATCGTCATGGAAGTGGACACTTCAATGATGATAATTTTGGTAATGTCATGGAGCACTTCTACGACAGCACATGTATGACTATCTTGATTCTGTCATAAATTTGTCATGGATGTACATGCATGACAAAAAACGCGACCTACTGTGACAAACACGTATCATCACGGAAGTGTCTTTTTTTTGTAGTGTAATCCAAAGCAGTTGAATAGTGGGCAGTACCACGTCTTCACTACAAGTTTATGCAAGCGGGACCAGAAGCTCCATAAAAGGGCTGTGAACGCCATTGAGCCGGCAGTTACCCGTTACTTGTGCTGGTCTGAGCAGCCTATTGTGTGGAGTCGTGAGGATCACCCGCCCCGGGTTGACAATCCGGGTCACCTAGCTTTGGTGGTAGCGCCTCAGGTTGGAGATACAAATTCACTAAGGTACTCATGGACGGAGGTAGCAGCTTCAATATCCTTTATTATGAAACTTTCCGTCGCATGGGGCTGACTGACAAAAATCTTAAGCCATCAAATATTGTCTTTCATGGCGTGACGCCTGGCAAGTCGGCATACCCGGTTGGGAAAATAGCTCTGGAGCTTGCATTTGGGCATGATCATGATTCCAGGTCTGAGACGTTGACCTTTGAAGTGGTGAAGATCAAAAGCCCTTATCATGCTCTGTTTGGACGGCCAGCTTATGCCAAGTTCATGGCACGGCCTTGTTATGTTTATCTACAGCTTAAGATGTCGGGTTACAAGGGAACCATAACAGTGCATGGGAGCCGGAAGATAGCTTTGGAGTGTGAAGAAGGTGATGCAGCTTATGCTGAGTCGGTTTGTGCAAGGGAGGAGTCAAAATTTTATATGGACAATGTTGACCCGGCGGACATGACATCTTTGAAAAAACCAACCACGGAACATGACCCAGCTTTGAAGTTTAAATCGGCGGATGATACCAAGCTAGTTGACTTCGTTCCTGGCGATTCGTCCAAGCAGTTCAGCATCAGTGCTAATCTGGATCTGAAATAGGAAAGCGCTCTCATCGGGTTCATCCGTGAGAACCGGGACATTTTTGCATGGAAGTCTTCTGACATACCAGGTGTACTAAGGGAACTCGCTGAGCACACTCTCAATATTGATCCGAAGTTTAAACTAGTCAAGCAATTTCTGCATCGTTTTAACGAAGAAAGGCGTAAGGCTATTTGTGAAGAGGTAGCCCGGCTCTTGGCGGCCGGGTTCATCGTTGAAGTTTTTCATCCTGAGTGGTTGGCTAACCCGGTGCTAGTACTTAAGAAGAACGGCACTTGGCGTATGTGTGTGGATTGCACGGATTTAAACAAGGCTTGTCCGGCTGATCCTTTTGCTCTCCCTCGTATTGATCAAATTATTGATGCTATGGCGGGTTGTGAGCGGTTGCGTTTTTTGGATGCTTATTCTGGTTATCATCAGATCAAAATGGCAGTTAAGGACCAGGAGAAGACAACTCTCATTACTCCCTTTGGAGCCTTTTGTTACGTGTCTATGCCTTTTGGGCTCAAGAGTGCCCAGGCGACTTACCAGCGATGTGTGCAGAATTGTCTTCATAATCAGATTGGGTGCAATGTTCATGCTTATGTGGATGATATTGTGGTGAAATCCAGAAGGAAGGAAACCTTGATAGATGACTTGAAGGAGACTTTTGACAATCTCCGGGTCTATAAAATGATGCTTAATCCGGCCAAGTGTGTTTTTGGTGTACCGGCAGGCAAGCTATTGGGCTTTCTGGTTTCAGAGCGGGGTATTGAGGCTAACCTGGAAAAAATCAAGGCTATCACTTCCCTGGCTAAACCGAAGTGTGTCAATGACGTCCAGCGCTTAGCGGGTTGGATAGCGGCGTTGAGCCGGTTCATAAGCCGCCTAGGGGAGAAGGCTATCCCTCTATATCAGATGATGAAGAAGACAGACCATTTCGTCTGGAGTAATGCTGCTAATGAGGCATTTGAAGCACTTAAAAAACAACTGGCTGAACCACCGGTTCTTGCTGCTCCTGTTGATAAGGAGCCTTTGTTGTTATATGTGGCTGCTAATAGCCGAGCTGTCAGTGTGGCTATAGTGGTGGAGAGGAAAGAGCAAGGAAAGGAGCATCCAGTTCAGCATCCAAGTGGGCCATTGAGCTTGGACCCCATGGTTTATAATATGTGCCTCGCACAGCAATCAAATCTCAAGCCCTTGTGGATTTCATCAATGATTTGACGGAGTTACAGATGCCTGAGGAGAAACCGGACAACACATATTGGACTATTCACTTTGACGGGTCCAGACAGTTGGAAGGCTCGGGGGCTGGAGTTGTCTTAACTTCCCCACGAGGTGACAAATTTTGTTATGTTTTAAGGCTGATGTTCCCTTGTACTAACAAAGCAACTGAATATGAGGCTTTGCTTCATGGCCTCCGGATGGCTAAGGAGATGAATTTAAGCCGAATCAGGTGCTTTGGTGACTCGGACTTGGTAGCTCAGCAAAATTCAGGTACTTGGGATTCTAAGGACCCATTCATGGCGGCTTATCGATGAGAGGTGGACATTATTGCTGGTCACTTCAAGGGTTATCAAGTTGAGCATGTTGATCGGAGAAATAATGAAGCGGCTGATGCCATAAGCCGGTTGGGTTCCCAATGTAAACCGGTGCCGCCTAACATATTTCTGGACGTCTTGCATAACCAGTCGGTCAAATTACCTACAGAGGAGGATTTGGCTATTCCTGACTCGAAGGCACAACTTGTGGCGGTTCTTCATGCTATTCCTGATTGGACGATTCCGTATCTGGCTTACATGACCCAGGGCGAGTTACCAGAGGATGAGACACTGGCCAGGCAGATAACCCGGCGGTCTAAGTCAATGACTATTGCCAATGGAGAGCTGCATCACCGTAGTGTTACGGGGGCATTTCAATGTTGTGTTTCTCCCGAAGAAGGCCATTCTACATGAGATTCATGAAGGAGATTGTGTTGACAAATTCACAAAGTGGGTTGAAGCAGAACCGGTCAGTAAATGTGATGCGGCGACAACAGTTCAGTTCATCAAAAAGGTGATCTTCCGTTTTGGTTTTTCCCACAGCATCATAACTGGTAATGGCACTAATTTCTCCAAGGGTGCTATGAAAGAGTTTTGTCAACGTGAGCACATTCGGCTTGATGTATCATCGGTTGCTCACCCTCAATCCAATGGTCAAGCGGAGAGAGCCAATCAAGAAATTTTGCGAGGCATCAAGCCCTGGCTTATGGTTCCTTTGCAGAGGACGCCGGGTTGTTGGGTGGAAGAGCTGCCTTCTATGTTCTGGAGTATTAATACTACCCCCAACAGATCTATGGGTTACACTCCTTTCTTCATGGTTTACGGGGCAGAAGCAGTTCTCCCTAGTGACATCCGTCATGACTCGCCCCGAGTGGCGGCTTATGTTGAAGCTGATAATGAAAAAGCACGTCAGGATGCACTTGACCTGTTAGATGAGGAGCGTGACATGGCGGCGGCTCGTTCGGCGATTTACCAGCAAGATTTGCACCGTTATCACAACCGTCGGGTTAAGACCAGAACCTTTCAAGAAGGTGACTTGGTGCTCCGGCTTATCCAGTATCAAACTGATATGCACAAGCTGTCCCCACCTTGGGAAGGAACCTTTGTAGTCAGCAAGAATCTGAACAACGGGTCGTACTACCTTATCGATGTTCGAGACCGCAAGGACTCACGCACGTCGGAGGAGGAGACCAACCGGCCGTGGAACATTGCTCATCTTCGGCCCTACTACACTTGAGCCATCGGCTCTTACAATGTATATGTTTTCACAATGTACATATTATGATGATTATAACAAAGTTAGGCATCCCTGATAAAGCAGGGCCTTTGCCGTTTTATCACCAAGAATAACAAGTATTTCTTTTTTACTTCAAAAGGTCATTTGGGGGCTTCCTGATCGTATTTGAATCATAGCTGTCGGTACCCTCTTGATCGGCGCAATGCCAAAACTTATGGTCAATTGGGTGCTTCCTGTTCAAACATAGGTGTATTCACCAAAGTGAACATAGCTGTCGGTACCCTCTTGATCGGCTCAATGCCAAAACTTATGGTCACTAGGGGGCTTCCTGATCGTATTCGAATCATAGCTGTCATTACCCTCTTGATCGGCCCAAGGCCACAAACCACTTGGGGGCTTCTTGCTCGCATTCGAAGCATAGCTATTAACCCTTTTGGTCTGGCTTCCTGCTCGTATTCGAAGCATAGCCTCATTTCTGTCTTTTTGCTTGGTTTTTTGAACGTTTTTCGGTTCATCTTGCTACCATCTTGACATATGGTCTAGAGTGATTCAGGCCATGTAGCCTCAATTCTCACAGCTCATATTTGAAGCATACCCGTGGTTTCTATTAACCCGGCCTGGCTCTGGACAATAAGTCGCCAGTCCATGATGATATTAAATACTTGGAAGTATTGGCTTCTAAGTTTTTGGTTGTCACCCTTACTGCACAGATATCTTAAACCGGCAATGTTCATAGTTATCACATGTTATATGCTGCCGGATTACTACCCAGCTTTGGCCATATTTGAGTCTACCTGTGGTTCTTGATAAACCGCCCTGGCCATATTTGAGTCTACCTGTGGTTCTTGATAAACCGGCAGCTCTATCACATGTCACAGGTATGACATTTGTTAACCCGGCCCTGGTTATGAATTATTTTGATTACCTATAATCATATATGGGGTAGGATGACCCGTCCTACGGTAAACCGCCAGGACACTTGTAATCTGATTACATGCAGGAACAGATTCACATAACTTATGCAAAACGACAGATCTTAAGTTTCAAGGTCAACAGTGTCATGCAATATAACTTATGCACGATGGCATATCAGCTCTATGAGTTTCAGTGAAGCCTATTAGAAAAGCGTCTGGTGCCCAAAAAATAATTGTTTAAACAAGTCTTGAGGAAAGCAGATGCTACGCCAGCCTCCGGTTTATGAATCTTGGCCTAGTTGACTTGAAGTTTGTGGATCATCCAGCGCCGGTTCATCTTCTTCCTCTCTACCTAGTGGCTGGAAGTCAATGGTTGTCCAATCGATCCCAGATAAGGCTTTGAATATAGCTTCATCACTTATAAGTGTGGAGGGGTCAACATCAGGGGCATAAGTGTGCTTACGGATTGGAGGAGTAAGATTTGGAGCATCATAAGTTGGTGCTTTAATTCTCTTATTGTTGGCATCATAAACCGACTGATAATATGAAAGATCAGTCTCTTCAGCCAATTTACTAGCCAGTGGACGCATTTCCCTCATAATGGCAGTAAGGTCATCAGTATTGAAGTCTGACCCGTCTTCCTTTATGCTTGGGCAGCCGTTTGCCAAATCGGCCGGATCAAGATCAGATATCCATGCTTTGGCCCGAGTCAGTGCGGTAAGATCACCCGCTCTTCCAGCTGATTTCTTCAGTTCTTCAAACCGTGAAGGCATCATGGACCGCCTTTCCAACGTCTCCTTGATCAAGGTTGGGGGCGGTTTGTTATGGGAAGCTGTGAAGATAACCCGTTGAACGCCGGTATATAACTATTCTATGAGTGTATAGGCGGCTTTCAGTTTTTTCCGCATATCTGAGCCAGGATGAGCAACGCGGGTTCCTGCATCAACAAAGACATCTGTAAACCGGCAGTTTATTAGATAACACAGGTTTTAAAGCTTATGAGGCTGCTATTTACCAAAAACAGCAGCAGTCATGTTATTTATCTGCTGTTTTAAGCTAATAAGCTCTGTCGATACCGGTTCAGGGGCCGTTTCAGCAACCTCGGTCCTCTTAAGTAGAGTTGACCTTTCTGTATCCCAACCTGCCCGATCATTCTTGAAGCTTTCTTTCAACTTTTCCATTGTTGCCAAGGCACTGGTCAGTTCATCCTTGGCCTTGGAAGTCTCTGATTGTTGGGATTTGATATTTTCTTGAAGGTCGGCGATTTGGGATTCCTTCTTGATAAGCTCAGCCTACAAAAGACAAGCAATTTATGAGATGTCAATGCGTATTTGAAGTCCCAAGAAGATAACAAGTAATATACTTGGCACTTGGGGGCTAATGTCCATTGCTTCTTATATACCCTTTTTACAAGTCCCAAGCCCAATACAAGTATTATTCTTGACACTTGGGGGCTAATGCATATTTGCTCAAGACTATGGATTGTTATTTTCCCAATCATCAACTAGGTGGTAAACCGGTTGGAGAAGGTTCGAAATTGTGAATTTTGGATCTTACAAACATCATTAGTCTCAACTTAACATCTTTGTTAAGTTGACCCTTGGGGGCTACACAGGCAAAATTGAAGTCTTATTATTTTAAAGTCCCGGTTCAAGTTGAAAGTGTAAACCGGCCCTTGGGGGCGACTGGAGTTGATCTATATGGTTATTGGAAGTTTACAGCACATTCTATTCTCTTATGTCCAATAAACTTGGCGGCTAAGGGAAGTATATTCATACAAAGTCAACATCATTTACCTCATATCGCTCCTTCATCAGATTTAGTAAACCGGCTTCATAGTCGCGGCTTGTATACAGACGGTTTAAAAACCCAGAATGAATATCTTGGGCACTGAGGTGGGCATAGCTTTCCAAGTCTACCTTCCACTTGCCTTTGTCAACAGCGAAAATTTCCTCTTTGGCGCTGTGTTTTGACAGAGCAGTGGGATTGCCCGGGGCCGTATAACTAACACCAGTGACCACAACATCGTCAGTCTTGTCATCAGCAGCTTTAGTTGGGCTTGGCGGTTTATCAGTATTGCTCATTGGGTCAATGTCCATAGGCTCAGCAAAGGCTGCATGATCCTGCTGTGGTCGATCGTCAAGAGTGATTTCAGCATTTGGGTATAAGGTTCCGGGGTTCTTTCCGGATCAGATGGATTGGGGTCATCAACCGGTTTATTCAGTTTGGCCTTCTTGCTGGGTCTGGACTGGGCCCTGAAAATAAGGCGCAAATAACAGGTTAGTATAATGATCAAACAGAAGATATAAGGAGTAAAAAAACATACTCACCCAGGAATAGTTTTGAGGGTTGGGATTTGTGTTCCTGTTGATTCGCCAGAGGAAGAGTGAGAAGTCCCCTGATAGTTTGAATCAGACGGGTTAAGAGGTTGTCAAAAATAACCCGCCTTGGGGTAAAGTATGTCAGAAATATGTAAGACCTTTGGACGGCGTTTGCGAAGCGGAGTGTTTGGTAAACCGGAAGAAGTGATCACGTTGCCGCTATGCCGGGTCGTGGGGCGAGCTTCATGTTGCTGTCTCTTCAAAAGAAAGTTTGGACCCAAGTGAGCTAGAGGGTGAGAAAATCTTACTTTCCGGTTTGCTTGTCGGGTTTTCTGTGTTGGCAGCGGTTCTGAGCCGGAGGAAAGAATAATTACCTCTGCGTCGTCCTGATAACAATTATTGTCAATGAGATGTATGAAAAAGGAGCAAAGTGAATCAAGTTCTACCTATGATTTAGGATTATCATCGTCGTTGTCAATGTTTAACTCGACAGACTCGGCGGTTTTCTTTTTGGCGGGCTTTTCATTGCCCTTGCTCTTGGCACGAGCTGTTTTGGCCGGTTTATCCTGCGATTTCCTCTTCCAGAATGGATCATCAGCCTGTTAAGATTAAAAAGATCATAATGGAATATTAAGAATATGGATTAAGCAGGAGTTGAGCAATTCTGACGGCTGGCAGTTTGTTTGAAGTGCAGAAAGGACTAAGTCCTATTTTGCTACACTCGGTCACCGGTTCATTCAACATTTTCTTAACGGCTTCGGTAACTTCTGCATCGGATAGCTGAATATCAATGTGGCATTGCGGGTCTTTCATGTCTCCCGTGTATTCCCACATTAAACCGGGGCGACGGCTTAAGGGCAAAATACTCCAAGACACCCAGAAGTGGACAAAATCAATGCCCGTTAAACCGTTTGCCACTAAGGCTCTGAGCTTTGAAAGTTGTGGTGCATACTTGGCCCGTTCCTTTGCACTAAGTCTTTGGGGGAGTGGATGTGTACTGGTAAGCCGGTGAGCACGATAACCCGACAAAGGATTCTCGCCAGCAGGAGATGTATCTTGGCAGTAGAACCAAGTCTGATTCCAATCTTTGTGGTGGCTATGATGATTAGCGTGAGGGAAGCTGACATATTTTCTCTTTTGAATTGAAACCCTGCCAAGTTTAGTATTGGGCCCGTCTACAAATTCCGCACGGCGGTTTAAATGGTAGAAATCTCTGAACAGGTCAACTGTGGGCTCCTCTTGAAGGTAAGCTTCACAGAATGCTTGAAAATTGCAAATGTTGGACACGGAGTTAGGTCCAATATCTTGAGGGTGAAGTTGGAGGAAATGAAGCACATCTCGGAAATTTTTTGATCCGGGAGGGCTGAACCCTCGACTCAGATGGTCAACAAAAACGATCACTTCCCCATCCTTGGGTTCAGGAGGATTTTCTAAACCGGAAGCCCTCCACTGGATATCTTCCTTTTTGGCTAAAGCGCCAATGGCGACACAATTGTTCAGATCTTCCTCGGTAATCCGGGATTGAACCCAGTTACCGGAATAAAAGGACTTGGCCATTTGTTCAAGGACCTTAAAGAAAATTTGTGCCAGTTTAAAGGTTCATGGTTAATCCGTTGGAGGTTAAGAGGCAGACAATGATAAGCATGTATAAGTGTTAAACCAGAGATTAACGTTATTAATTTACAGAGATGCACTATTGGCGGTTTAAGAGGGGACTAATGGTACCTGGCGGGTTATTATTTCTTCAGTTAAACCGCGTGTACAGATATTGAAAGTATAGATCTGAAAGATGGAAAATTGCTAAGTGATGAAAAACAGGTTTCACAGATTAGTATCACAATTTGGATCTACTGCGTGTCAGGAAATAAAAATATATTCAGACTTAAATATTGGTACTTGAGCAGTTCATAAGGTCCAGATTGGATTTTCTATTCAAAAAGAGATGCTCTGATGAGGAAAAATGAGTTATGGCTATTGCAACACAGGAAAAGTATCAAGTTTGAATTAAGTATTTGTGCTACGGCGAAGAACAGCGAAGAACAGCGACGAGCTTCCATGAACTTGTGTAACCCTAATGAGATCTACGGAGGGGGAAGAGGAAGAGCCTACCGAGGCTGTTGGGCGGCGGAGGCGCGCAAGCGGAATCTGGACTAGTCAGGTTGATGAAGTGGCCGATGTTGAAGCAAAGGTGAAGATTGATGGCGGCGGCTGGGCTCGGGCGCAGGACGTTGCAAGGTGGAAGAAGAAGACGAGGAGGCTGAGGGGGAAAGGTGAAAGGGACCCCTGGCCCTATTTATAAGGGAAAGGACGGATGACAGGCGTGAAAATCGAGGAGGCCAAAAAATGGGCATCTAATATTATGACTGCCTCGATTGTCGGGTTTTCCAATAAAAAGAAAGGTATATACAAAGATTTGGGTCTAGTGCAGATTTAATTACAGATGACATCACGACGAATTACCATGATCCAAAGAGATGACGTCATGATGAATTATAAGGTTTGCAGAGATAATGAATAAGGATTTTTTAAGATTGACATGAACAAGTTCAAATCAACCTGGGGCCTAATGTTGGGGATATAACTATTGAGTATAAACCGCCCAGGAGGGGCCGGATTATACTCATGGCGATTCACCAGTATTGAAGCCCATGAAGACATAGAAGATGGCGACTTACGAAGGAGATTTACTAAGAAGGCTCAAAGCCGAAAGGTGGGTTAGGGCCCATAGATATAAACCGCCATATGTATGTATGACTTGTATTGTAAGGTATGAAAGAGTAGATACCGAGTGGGACACGTTTATGAACTGGCTCGGATTCTGTGAGCCGCGGGGTGTCAACCTGTGCATATAAAGGGACGACCCAGCGGCGGTTTAGGGCAAGAAAGAAGAGATCGAAAGCTAGGTTAAGCGTATTCGCTCCCTGGTAATCGAAACATAACGAATCCCACCTCAAGCTGGACTAGGCATTTACCCTCACCGCAAGGGGCCGAACCAGCTGTCGCTCCCCCACACTCCTAGTCAACCTCCCGCACCACCCATTTGTCTCCTCTCCTCTCCTAGGCTCTCCTAGGCCCCTCTAGGGGACTCCCCCGCCGGTGGCCACTCTGGCCCCGGCGTCCACCTCCCTCTGCGCCGGTGGCCACTCCGGCCCCGGCGTCCACCTGGTCTCCTTGCTTCTTCCACGATCATCTCTTCTCGGTGGAACAATGGCACCTTTTTCTCTCAACTTTGACAGGGGCAAGAAGTTTCAAGCCTTCATGAGGAGCACGTTTGGGCACCCTGTGTTCTTCTCTCCTGGCTTTCGGCAAAAGGAATTCATCTTGGTCATGTCATTCTGCCGGGCTACATTCAAGTTGGACACGCATACGGTTAGTATTGCTCTTTAGTCAGCTTTTGGAGGTTATCCTCAAGGTTTTAGGGTCTCCTCTCTCAAGGACCGTTCTTTCAAGTTCTCAGTTGCTTCCAAATCGGTGGGTTTTCACATTTACAATGCGGGGAAAGTGGTTGAGAAAGATTTTGAGATGGTTTTTAGTCTTTGGGGTAATGGAGGTCCTAACTGGCGTTGTGAAGAATTACTGTTTTACAAAGAGTTATATGCTGAGTGGACCGTTGTTGGTCATAAGGGCAAAGCCATTGTTCATTGCTCCGGCTATCGTCGGAGTGCATCTCCGATGAGGGATCATAGGTCGGTTTTCCAACAGATATCCATGGCAGTTGATACGGATCGTGATTTGAGTCAGCCTTCAATTGAGAATTTTACTACAGCAGTTAATGGGCCCATTATTGAGGATCAGGAGCGCATTTCAGAATTTGATAATAGCACACGTTATTTTGAACGTGCATGCTTTGCATGTGGTGACGTGGGTCACCTGGCGCGCTTCTGTCCGAAGCCCAGGCTAACTGGGTTGTGGCCTTTTATCCCAGTAGCAACATTCAGTAGCCCACCAGCCGAGGCCTGGGCCGAGGGGGTGGTTTCTGACTGGTTCAGGCACATTGGGCCAGCCCAGGAGCCAAGATTGGTTGCCTCATTTAGGGAGCTGGTCTCGGGTCATTTCCTAAATTTTCAACCAAGACCGCAGACAGACTCCTCGCATTCCACTCCTACTTTCCTTTCTGTGCAAGCTCGTTCAACCTCTCCGCCAATGCTGTCAGACCCTGAGCTCCACTCATCTGCAGAGGCCATTATGGCGAACATTCCCATCGATCCTCAGCCGTTTGTTCCACACGGGTTCCAGATTCAGCAGATTGAGGGGAGAAATGGAGTTACCAGGGTGGTTCTTCCGCCTCGACCGCGTCGCCATGAGGATTGGGCCATCACCACCATCCAACCTCTTCCAGATGAGGTACACTTCCCCAACGTCCGTGATGTTTTAGAAGATTTTCTGCAGAATGACCCAGATGCGCAAGTTGGCTTTAGAGAGATTCAACCTTGCCCATTTAGGGAGGCATATGTTCAGTTTAGGCATATCCGTGATAGGGACAGGATGGTCAGAGATAGCCCTCATGCTTTTGGGGATGTTTTCATCACATTTACTAAGCATAATGAGGGCAGGAACTGGAGGAGAGTGCAATTTAACAGGGTGTGTTGGCTGCTGATTGTTGGCGTTCCTTTCAACCATTGCAACACTGAACATATTGCCACAACAATAGCAAAATTTGGGAGAATCAAAACTGGGAAAAGGAAGATTCTCTCAAGGGTAAGATTCTGGTCAAGGCAAGAGTGACTAACTTGATTGAAATACCTAAGAGCATTCGTTGGTCTGAAGGAGGAAACTGAAGAAGGATCACTAACTAGCTCCGTTGAGGTCCTGCTGGTGGAAATGCAGGGTGGTGGTCCTGCAGATGAAGACCCTTTCCCCCCTCCAGGAGTTGATGCACATCCCATTCCTCAGAATGCTAATGATTTTCGAGGATTCCATAACATGCAGTTGAACAATGCACCTACAGATAATGCAGAGTGGGAGGAGCAGGGGCATTGGGCTTTTCCTCAGCCAGCAGCTCAGCCTATGGACTTAATCCAGCAGCAACAGCAAGAGGAAGTTCAGATGGATGCAAATGAAGTTCTGCCCAACAGCAGCATTACCACAACAGTTTCTTTATCTGAAGGTTTGTCCTCACACAATGGTGGACCTAATATTCAGAATCAAGAGGTTAATCAAGTGGCTTTGGCTAACGTGGAGGCCCCTCTTGGTGATGGTCTTCATAATTTACTGCAAGCTTATCCATCTGATGCTGAAAATGAGGTGGAAGACGGTGAATTCATTGCACCTATGAATCAACAAGTGGCTCTTGCTGATCATATGGTTCAGGTTGATGCTCCTGCTCCTGGTCTGAACATTGTAAATGACATCCAGAATGACACTGATGTCATCCATCAGGAGGCCCAGCAAGTTCAGGTGCCTGAAGCTTTTCAGAATGACTCTGGTCCTATTCAACAGGAGGCTCTGCAAATTCAGGTGCCAGAAGCAGTAGAAGTCTTTGGTGATGCTGCTGTGCAAAAAATTCCAGATGACCCATTTACAATTTAGAAGCAGTAGAACAGAGCATTTTCAAAGAAGTGCCTTCAGCTATTGAGGAGAATGCTGGTCCTTATGCAGGTATATCTAATGCTAATTTGGATATTTCTTCTAATTCCTTGATCAATTCACAAGAAGTGTTTCAGTTGGCCTCACAACATGCTTTTTCTGTTATTGATGGTGCCCATCTTATGTCTGAGGAAGGCATTGAGCTCTGAGGGAAACATTTTGCACCTTCTCCCACACAGGTGGCAAGTTCTTTCACTTCAAATATCCCAGTAAGTTGGCTTAATTTTATTCTGCACTTGCTCCTGACTCCAGACAAATTTGATTGGATATTGCAACTTCTGAAATCACCCTTGTGGCAAATCTTGATTGGGAACTGCAAAGAGGAAGATACTATGACTTTTTGTATCCCTGATAAGTGCTCTGTCTCCCAGGCCCCAGTATGCAAGCTACAGTCACCTGCTGGCTTTCACAAGGAAAATGCTGGATGTAGCCCAGCAGCTCACTCTTCTTCTGGAGTAGGCAGTCCTCTAAAAATGGTCTCTCCAACTAATGTGATACTCTTGCCTGCTGGTGAAGCTATTTCCAAGAAAAGGAGGGGAAAGGGACCCCTAGTTGAAACCCAGGTAAGGAGAAGTGGAAGAATTAGAGAGGAAAACAAAGGTTTTAAAAGAAATTCTTGCTCTGGAAATTCATGTCTTCCTTGCAATGTTGCTGCTCCAGTTTTGCACAGTAAAGTAGTTAAAAATCTCACCTCATCCTTTTGCAAGGTGGCTGGAGAGGACTTGCAAGAGAGCATGGCAAAGAGGGCTAGAAATAAGGAGTTTGATGGGGAGGCCAAGAATTCCATGGCCAAGGAGAACAACAACTCCAACTCTAGTGCAGAATGATTAGTAAACCTTTTATATATGTTGGCTGCACAGCCAGGGTCCATGGGGAAAATGTTACTAAGTTAGTTTCACAAATACTGAACTCTATGTACTGCCTGAGGCATTTTGTTATGTGTATGACTGGGATCTTTCCTGCTAGTTTGTCTGACTCTTGCTATAATGGTTTGCTCTTCTGGATGACTTGTATGATGCTAATTTGGGCACATGGATTTCTGCAAGTAATCTGTTCCGCTCAGTGTTTACTCAGTTTCTATGGGTGCTGTATGGTGGTCTGTCAAAGGCTGGTCTTTGATAGCAGTTTAAAAACAATCATGTTACATAATGAATAATAAGAGATCTTGCAACATACTAAATTGGAACATTAGAGGCATAAATGCAGAAGTCAAGTGGCTAGCTTTAAAGCAAAAAATAGAAGAAAGTGCAGCTGGGATCATATGTTTGCAGGAGACCAAAAGAGAGGGGTTTGATTTGTCATATGTCCACAACTTCTGTCCACACAGATTTTCTAAATTTGACTACCTGCCTTCTGTTGGGGCCTCTGGAGGTTTAATTATAATCTGGGTTGGCTCTCTTTTTCATGGAAAAGTTCTATTCCAAAACAAGTTTTCTCTCTCAATGAAATTCACTTGTAGCATTTCCAACCAGTCTTGGGTTTTGACAAACATCTATGGTCCTAGCAACCAGGAAGACAAAGCTGAATTTCTGCAATGGTTTAGTAACATCCAAATGCCCCCTGATGTGGATTGGATAGTGATGGGTGACTTCAATTTCATCAGATCTCCTAATGATAGGAACAAACCAGGGGGAGATGTCAATCAAATGCTCCTCTTTAATGAAGCTATTAGTAACTTAGGTTTGCTTGAACTACCCTTAAAAGGTAGACAATTCAGTTGGAGTAATATGCAGGAGAACCCACTATTAGAAAAACTTGACTGGTTCTTCACTTCTGCTTCCTGGATGATTTCATACCCAGATTCCATAGCTCTTCCTCTTGCAAGACCTATTTCTAACCACTTGCCATGTTTGATTAAAGTGGGAACTTCTATTCCAAAAGCAAAAGTGTTTAGATTTGAGAATTACTGGTTGAAACGCAGCTCTTTTAAAGACATAGTCAAAGCAGCCTGGGACATTCCTGTGGGTTACACAAATCCTGCCAAGTTGATCAATGCCAAGTTAAAAAACCTAAGGAGGGCCCTAAAATTATGGTCAAAGAATTTGACATGTCTTAAGAAGCAGATTGCAGACATCAATGAGTGCATTTTTCTCCTTGATTTCTTTGAGGAATTTAGAAGACTGGATACCATAGAGTGGAATTGTAGAGCCTTGCTAAAAGAACACTTGCTGACTATCTTGAAGAACCAGAGGATTTATTGGAAACAAAGAGGAGAAGTTAAAGGAGTAAAATTTGGAGATGAAAATACAAAGTTTTTCCACACCAGAGCCTCAATTAATTACAGACATAATAAGATTGCTATGCTCCTTAATGAGGATCAAATTGAAATGACTGATCATGATGGAAAGGCTGGCTTCCTTTGGGAAGCCTTTAAACAGAGATTAGGAAAATCTTAGGGACGTACTATGCATTTTGATTTGGAAGACCTTCTTGGCAATCAGATCAACCCAGATATCTTCAAGGACATTGAACAGCCATTCTTAGATGAGGAAATAAATAATGTGGTTAAGGACTTGCCTACTGATAAATCCCCTGGGCCAGATGGTTTCAACAATGAGTTTATAAAAGCATGCTGGGACGTTATTGGAGCTGATGTAAGAAACTTGGTGCATGCCTTCCATGAAGGTAATATTTCTCTAGAGAGCATCAACACCTCATATATCACCCTCATCCCCAAGAACTCTGCTCCTCTTACCCCTAGCGATTTTAGACCGATTTCCTTGCTTAATGGGGTGCTCAAGATCATCACCAAGTTATTGGCAAATAGATTGCAAAAAGTTATTTTGCAAGTGATCCACATTAACCAATATGGATTTCTTAAGGACAGGGTTATCCAGGACTGTTTGGGGTGGTCCTATGAATACATTCACCAATGTTACAAATCCAGGTCAGAATTGCTTGTGCTGAAATTAGACTTTGAAAAAGCTTTTGATTCCATTGAACACCAAGCAATTATAGATATTCTCAGAGCAAAAGGTTTTGGCAACAAGTGGATCTCATGGATAGAAATGATCTTTAACTCTGCTTCAACTGTTGTAATGCTGGATGGAGTACCTGGTAAGAACATTTACTGGCTTTTCATGCACCTCTCCAAATAAATTCTAGCACTGACTTTCCAATTGTCCAGTATGCAGATGACACCTTGTTAATAATGCAAGCTGATTCTAGACAGCTCATTTGTCTTAAAGCCCTTCTGAACACTTTTGCATCTGCCACTTGTTTAAAGGTAAACTACCAGAGGTCTATCATGGTACCTATTAATATTCAAGGAGAGAGGGCTCAAATTTATGCTGGAACTCTTAATTGTCAGATGGGACACTTCCCATTCACATACCTTAGGCTTCCTTTAGGACTTCACAAACCAACAGTGGAGCAGTGTTTACCACTTGTTAACAGGATTGCAAAAAGATTAGCTGGCATTGCCACATTCATGACCTATCCAGGCAGATTTTTAATGGTTAAATCAGTCCTAGCATCTCTCACAATTTTCTATATGAGCTGCTTGGACGTTCCAGTCACTATTAAACAACAAATATTGAAATATTTCAGACACTGCTTGTGGGGAGGACCAGATATGGAGGACCATAGACCAGCTTTAATAAAATGGACCACAGTCTGTAGACCAAAGTGCCAGGGAGGGCTAGGAGTCATGGATATCTTCACTCAGAACAAGGCATTGCTTATGAAAAACTTACACAAGTTCTACAACTGACATGACATTCCATGGGTGAATTTAATTTGGGAAGCACACTACAATGAAGACAAGTTGCCAGGAGATGAGTTAGTAGGTTCTTTCTGGTGGAAGGCAAACTTGCAATTAGTTCAACAGTTTAAAGGCTTAGCAAGGTGCAACTTGGGAGATGGCAGAAGTGCTTTTTTCTGGTTTGACTTATGGTCTGAGCAAATACTGCAACATCAGTTCCCACATCTTTTCTCCTTTGTGATTAATGCCAAACTTACAGTGCAGCAGTTCCTGGCCACAGAGTACTTTGAAGATCTTTTTCACCTTCCATTATCAATGGAGGCCCATGAACAATTCTTGCAGCTTGAAGAGATGTGTTACTCCATGAGGCAATCGCAGTACCAGAATCACAAAGACACATGGAGTTACATATGGGGTAATGAACAATTTTCCTCTGCCATGGCTTACAATGTTATGATTGGTTTCAAACAAACTCCACCACACTTCAACTGGATCTGGAATTCATCATGCCAGCCCAAGCACAAAATGTTCTTCTGGATGCTCTTACATGACAGACTCAATACAAGAAATCTTTTGAGAAGGAAATCATTTGTTTTAGAAGACTATAACTGTGCTCTCAGGGGTGCCAACAAGAGGAAACCCTGTATCATTTGTTCTGGGGATGCACTTTTGCTGAGAGATGTTGGGATCATATCTGCCCCACCAGATCTCCAAATTTATCTGTTCTTGAGGCATTTCAGGACATTAA
Source organism: Triticum aestivum (assembly GCF_018294505.1). Classification (NCBI taxonomy): domain Eukaryota; kingdom Viridiplantae; phylum Streptophyta; class Magnoliopsida; order Poales; family Poaceae; genus Triticum; species Triticum aestivum. The sequence continues at coordinate 141,702,321 of NC_057814.1, forward strand.
AGAAAAGCTAAGACTACCTTTTTCATGGACATAATAATACTTACCTCTTGGGCTATCTGGATTTCCAGAAACAACAAGATCTTTGAACATATCCACCCCACTTTCCAAGGATGGAAAAACATATTCTTGATGGAGCTGAAGTTACTGAAGCACAGAATGAGACCAAAGCATGCCAACCAATTCAACTCATGGCTGGCTCTTCAAGGATAGCTTCATTTCTCTGTATTGGCAGCTCCTTCCTGCCTAGTCTCTAGCTTTAGCCTTAGTTCTAGCCTTTCTCTTAGCCCTTTTTTGGTTACTCCTAGCTTCCTTAGCTTCTTCTCTTTTTTCTTTTGCTTCTTCTTCTTTTCTTTTTTCTGTTCTTCTTAAGGGGCTCCTCTAAAGCCCTTGTATTCCTTTTTTCTTGCCTTGTACTGCTGGACCTTGCTTAGTTATTTATAAAAATGGCAGTGGGGTGTTTTGCCCTACTGTTTATAGTCAAAAAAGGGGCCGAACCAGTATAAAATCCTTGTGTCCTTTGTCCCGTTTAACCCCTTTAAGCTAACCTAGTTGCGATGGCGCCATGACTAAGTCCTTACACTAGGACATCTGCCGTGACTATTCCACGACACCAAGATTAGTTGTTGACACTTCTTCAATATTATCTTGGGGTGCCTCGGGCATCCCCAAGCTTAGCCTTTTGCTAATCCTTATTCCTTCATCCATCGCGATCTCACCCAAAACATGAAAACTTCAATCACACAAAACTCAACAAAACTTCGTGAGATATGTTAGTATAAGAAAGCAAACCACTACTTTAAGTACTATTGCAAACCCATTCATATTTTTTAATGTATAATATCTACTATATTTTAACTTTTCCATGGAAAAAAATTTCAAAGGAAACCATAGAATCATCAAAACAAGCACATATAACACAACAAAAACAGAATTTGTCAAAAACAGAACAGTCTGTAGCAATTTAAATATTTCGAATACTTCTGTAACTCCAAAAATTCCGAAAATCTAGGAAAACGCAGGAAATTTGTATATCAACCTTGTGTAAAACAATTCAGAGCAAAAGCATGTTTCTGTGATTTATGAAAAAAAATCTGAGTCCAAAAGTTTCTGTTTTTCAACAAGATCGAATCAACTATCACCCAAATCATCCCAAAGGCTTTGCTTGGCACAAACACTAATTTAAACCACAAAAACACATCTAAACAGAGGCATAATTGGGTGTTTTATTGAAAACGGCAAGAAAACCAAAAAGCAAAAAGATACAAGTTGGGTTGCCTCCCAACAAGCGCTCTCGTTTTACGCCCCTAGCTAGGCATAATGCGAAGGATCTAAGTATTGTCATATTTGTTTCTAGATCCATAGGATGCCCTCATGATTTATTCATATGATGGATTAATTCTAGTTCTAGGGAAGTATTCCATACCCTTTCTTAGTGGAAATCGAAATTTAATATTGCATTGTTTCATATCAATCACAACACCGATAGTATGTAAAAATGGTCTACCAAGAATAATTGGACAGGACGGATTGCAATCAGTATCAAGAACAATAAAATCTATGGCCACATAAGTCCTATTTGAAAGAATAAGAACATCATTAATTCTTCCCATAGGTTTTTTAATAGTAGAATCCGCCAAGTGCAAATTTAGAGAACACTCTTCAATATCGGTAAGACCAAGCACAACACATAAAGATTTCAGAATTGTAGAAACACTAGCACCCAAGTCACATAAAGCAAAACACTCATAATTTTTTATCTTGACTTTGATAGTAGGTTCCCATTCATCATGTAATTTTCTAGGAATTGAAACCTCTAATTCCAACTTTTCTTCTAAAGATTTCATCATAGCATCAACAATATGTTTTGTAAAAGCTTTATTTTGTCCATAAGCATGGGGTGAATTTATCATGGATTGCAACAGAGAAATACAATCAATCAAAGAGCAACTATCATAATTAAAGTCTTTGTAATCCAAAAGAGTGGGCACATCACTAGTTAAAGTTTTGACCTCTTCAAACCCACTTTTATCAATTTTCTCAACAAGATTTTCACCCTCCGAATTATCGGGACGCCTTCTAACTAAAGTTGACTCTTCTTCACTCCCTTATTATCAATATTAATTTTACTAAACAAAGAATCAATAGAAGAAAGACAAATCGTTTTAAGATCTTCATCACTTTTATGAAAGCAATCACTAGAAAACGCTTTTTCTAAAAATTCTCTTCTAGATCTAAGCATAGCGGTTCTTTTCATACTTTCATCCATAGAAACATAAATAGCCTTAATTGATTCCTCAACCTTAGGCACAAAAAATTTCATCTTGAGATTTTCTACATCATGAGAAATTCTATCAATACTTCTAGACATATCATCAATCATATTCAGCTTTTCTTTTATTGTAGCGTCAAAAACTTTTTGAGTATTGATAAATTCTTTAATATTCTCAAAATCAGAGGTGTTCCTATTATTATTATAAGAAGGATTATCATAGGAATTACCATAATTATTAAAGGAATTACTAGGAAAAGGCCTAGGATTAAAATTACCTCTATAAGCATTGTTATTTAAATTGTTTCGCGAGATAAAATTCACATCTATGGCATCACTAATTCGCTCAAGCAAAGTAGACATAGGCACATCATTAAAATAAATAGGGGAAAATTTTTATTAGCAACCAATTTCATAAGAGCATCAACTTTTTCACTCAAAGAAGAAATTTCTTCAACCGAATTAACTTTTTGACTAGTAGGAGCTCTTTTGGTATGCCATTGTGAATAAATTGGCATAATATTATCAACCAATTTGGTGGCTTCAACCAAAGTAATTTCCATAAAGGTACCACTGTGGCGGAGTCCAAAAGATTTCGACAAACAAAATTCAACCCCGCATAAAAATTTTGTATGGTCATCCAAAGATTTAACCCATGAGTTGGGCAATTCCTTAGCATTAGTTTCATCCTTTTCCAAGATTGTACAACATGCTCATGTTCAAGTTACTTGAAATTCATGATCTGGGTTCTAAGGGAAATAATTTTTGCCGGCAGAAAATACTTAGTAATAAAGGCATCTTGGCACTTATCCCAAGAATCGATACTATTGTGAGGCAAAGAAGAAAACCAAATTTTTGCACGATCTCACAAAGAAAACGGGAATACTTTCAACTTCACAATATCATTGTCCACATCTTTTTTTCTTTTGCATATCGCATAATTCCATGAATGTGTTAAGATGGGATGCGTCATCCTCATTAGGAGTACCGGAAAATTTATCTTTCAAAACAAGATTCAGCAAAGCGGCATTAATATCACCAGACTCGGCACTAGTGGCGGGAGGAGCACTCCGAGTGATAATTAAATCATCGTTGTTGGTATTGGAGAAATCACACAACTTGGTGTTCTCTTGAGTCATCGTGACTACTGAGGGAGTCCTGGACTAAGGGGTCCTCGGGCGTCCGGTCTGTTAGCCATGGGCCGGACTGATGGGCTGTGAAGATACGAAGACCGAAGACTGCACCCGTGTCCGGATGGGACTCTCCTGGCGTGGAAGGCAAGCTTGGCGACCAAATATGTAGATTCCCTTCTTTGTAACCGACCTTGTGTAACCCTAGATCCTCCCGGTGTCTATATAAACCGGAGGACTTAGTCCAGAGGGAGGATATACATTACAATATTCATACAGGCTAGGCCTCTAGGGTTTTAGCGATTTCGGTCTCGTGGTAGATCAACTCTTGTAATTCTCATATTCATCAAGATCAATCAAGAAGGAAGTAGGGTATTACCTCCATAGAGAGGGCCCGAACCTGGGTAAACATCGTGTCCCCTGTCTCCTATTACCATCGACCTTAGACGCACAGTTCGGGACCCCCTACCCGAGATCTGTCAGTTTTGACGCTGACATTGGTGCTTTCATTGAGAGTTCCACTGTGCCGTCCCTTAAAGGTTTGACGGCCCCTTCAATCATCAGCGACGATGCTGTCCAAGGCGAGACCTTCCTCCCTGGACAGATCTTCGTGTTCGGCGGCTTCGCACTGCGGGCCAACTCGCTTGGCCATCTGGAGTAGATCGATAGCTACGCCCCTGGCCACCAGGTCAGATTTGGGAGCTTGAACTACGTTGCGGACATCCGTGGAGATTTGATCTTCGCCGGATTCGAGACCGCGGCAACCACTCCTGGTCACCCCGATGAACATGACCTAAATCTGTCATCGGATCGCGTCTAGGAGACAGCTCCTGTAACCACTCTGGCCTTAGATCCGGAGCAGACTACGCCATCCAAGGACGGGAAGCTCAACCCCACCACGGAGGCCACTGATTCCCCGGCGTTGGAGCCGCACATGGACTTAACCTCACATGATATCTGTGTCACCGGAACTCCGGACTCGTCTCTGGTTGTAAGTTCCGAACCATGTGAGCCCGCGGACGCCGAACTTGATCGTTTATCGATCTTTGAGTCCAGCGTCGCGGACATCTTCCAACACTCGCCCTTCGGTGATGCTAAACTCATTAAAGAACCTGTCCTTGGCGGAGGACTCACAGCCGAATTGTATCCGGTTCGAACTGGAGGCTGATGATGGAGAATCTCGTTTCCCACCCACCGCCCACTTCATAGCCACTGTCGAAGACCTAACCGACACGCTCGACTACGACTGCGAAGACATCGACGGTATGCACGACGATGCTGGAGACGAGGAGGCCCAAAACCCGCCGTTCACTGGACGATGGACGACCACTTCCTCATATGACGTATACATGGTAGATACGCCGAAAAATAATAGCGGTGATGACAAGGAAAACCCAGCGAAGGAGGACCCTCCTAAGACACAACCAAAGCGCCGGCGTCAGTGGCGCCACTCTAAATCGCGCCGCAGCAGTGACGACAACACCGGCACAGGAGACGACAACACTCTGGATGGCGCCGAACACAAAGAGGAACCCGATGAACAAACTGCCGAACAAAACAATCGGGAAGATGGGCAAGCCAGCCCTGATGAACAGGCCATAGAAGAAGACTCGGAGGACGGCAGTTATCATCTGCCCTCCAAGGAGGAGGTGAGCCTCGGCAACGAAGAGTTCATCGTGCCTGAGGAACCTCTCGATCAGGAGCGCTTTAAGCTTCGGCTAATAGCCATTGCGAGGAGCCTGAAAAAGAAGCAGCAGCAGCAGCTTCAAGCTGATCAAAACCTGCTCAACGACAGGTGGACCGATGTCTTGGCAGCCGAGGAATACGGCCTTAAACACCCAGCCAAAAGTTACCCGAAGCGCAAATTGCTACCTCAGTTCGATGACGAGGCGCCAGAGCCCGCACCAGCATCATGCAATGCGGTTGATCAGCCACCGCGCGGTCGGGATAAAACAGCAACTCGAGCCGAAAACCAGACTGCCCCACCTCACCGTGAAGGCAGGGATAAGACAGCTCGGGGCTATACATATGACCTCCGTCAAGACCTGGACAGTAGAGCAGGACATACAAGATCGATCTACGGATCACGAGGATGTGCCTTGACACGCGAGGACGGCTATCTATTCAGACGTGACAAACCCAGTCATGCCCGGGCCGAAAACCGTAGACGGACTCCATCGGAGCTACGTCGTGATGCGGCCCGATATAGAGGCGCCGCACACCCTCTTTGCTTCACTGACGAAGTAATGGATCATGAATTCCCAGAAGGATTCAAACCCATAAACATCGAATCATACGATGGAACAACCGATCCCGCGGTATGGATCGAGGATTTCATTCTCCACATCCACATGGCCCGCGGGGATGATCTTCACGCCATCAAATACCTCCCACTAAAACTCAAAGGGCCAGCTCGGCACTGGCTAAACAGTCTACCTGAAAATTCCATTGGCAGCTGGGACGACTTGGAAGACGCTTTCCTTGACAACTTCCAAGGTACTTATGTCCGGCCACCAGACGCCGATGACTTAAGTCACATAGTCCAGCAACCTGGAGAGTCAGCCAGAAAATTTTGGACTAGGTTCGTAACTAAAAAGAACCAGATCATCGACTGTCCGGATACCGAAGCCCTAGTGGCCTTTAAACATAGCATCCGTGACGAATGGCTCGCCCGCCACCTCGGCCAGGAAAAGCCAAAATCCATGGCAGCCCTCACGGCACTCATGACCCGCTTCTGTGCGGGAGAGGATAGTTGGCTGGCCCGTAGCAAAAATATAGCAAATGACACGGGCACCTCTGAGGCCAAAAATAGCAACGGCAAGCTCCGATGCAGCAGACACAAACTCCGAAGTAATGGTGACAACACCGATGACACGACAGTCAATGCCGGATAAGTAATGGTTCCAAGTCCGGTCAGCTGAAGAAGCCATATAAAAGAAACAATCAGGGACCATCAAGCTTGGATCGCATGCTCGATCATCTGTGCCAAATCCATGGCACCTCTGATAAACCAGCCAATCATACCAATAGAGATTGCTGGGTTTTTAAACAGGCCGGCAAGTTAAATACCGATAACAAAGAAAAGGGATCGCAAAGCGAGGACGATGACGCGGAGCCCCGGCAACCGAACGCAGGGGGACAAAAGAAGTTCCCCCCAGGTCAAATCGGTGAACATGATATATGCTACACACATCCCCAAGAGGGAGCGCAAGCGCGCGCTCAGGGACGTCTATGCGATAGAGCCAGTCGCCCCAAAATTAAATCCATGGTCGTCGTGCCCGATCACTTTTGATCGAAGACCATCCGACCAGTATCCGTCATGGCGGTTCGGCCGCATTGGTCCTTGACACAATAATTGACGGATTCCACCTAACGCGAGTCCTTATGGACGGCGGAAGCAGCCTGAACCTGCTCTATCAGGATACATTGCGTAAAATGGGCATTAACCCATCACGGATCAAGCCCACAAAGACCACCTTTAAAGGAGTCATACCAGGTGTAGAGGCTCGCTGGACGGGCTCAATTACGCTAGAGGTTGTCTTCGGATCCCCGGACAACTTCAGAAGCGAGGAGTTAATATTTGCCATCGTCCCTTTTCGCAGCGGTTATCACGCACTGCTCGGACGAACCGCATTCGCTCGATTCAATGCGGTGCCTCATTATGCCTACCTCAAGCTCAAGATCCCCAGGCCACGCGGCGTCCTAACAGTTAATGGAAACACGGAACGCTCCCTCCGTACAGAAGAGCACACCGCTGCCTTAGCAGCAGAAGTACAGAGCGGCCTTCTTAAGCAGAACCTTAATTCAGCGGCCAAGCTCCTGGACATTGTCAAGACAGTCCGGACCATCCTGCAGCATGACAGCTCGGCTCGTGAGGAGCTTGATTAGCAATTTGGCCTCCGTCCCAGTCCAGATCAGGTGGCGGCACTAGTACCGCGCATACACAACTACGCACTCAAAATACCATGGGCATAGACGGAGGCATAACTAGCTGGTGACCCACAATACGGCTCGACCGCTCCCGAACCCATATACTTTAATTGTTTCCTTTTTTCAGGTTTCTTTTCCGCAGACCTTCCCTGATGGCTAGATCACCGGTCCTCTCGAAGGACAAATACGCCAAGATGGCAAGAAGCACAAACGTATTGGGGAATTTCAAGGTGGTTTCGTTAACAATCACTGTACCTGTTTTCAGGACCCACATGCAGCTCTTACTTTGTTTTTGGCATGTTAAATAGCCTGTTGCTTAACGTACTATTTGTTTGACGTATTAATAAAATTGCAATGAAAACAGTTCGCGGCCCAAATTCTGCGGCCCTAGCTCATTACCTTTGCTCATTTTCTGTTTTCCTTTATTCTTTGTTAATAAACCTTATCAGAGTGTACGTTTGCCAAGGGCTTTATAGCGCCCCGCAATACGACAACAAAGTCCGAACACTTTTTATAGTATAGTTCGGCACCCCGAATTTAGCATTATATGCATTGGCTCTGAATCATTTCTTTGGTCAATAGTTGGGTTGCCCAGCTCCTGTGCTTACTACCTTACGTTCCGCTATATCGGCTAGGGTAGTAAAGGGAGAACTACTGTGATTGTGCCCTGGTTCCTCCGGATGAGCACCTCAGTAGAGAAAGCCGAAAACTGACTGTCATGATGCGGCGAGAGCCAGTCAGTTCTTCGGAGGTTTCAAATCGCTAGAGGTTTTTTCCGCATTACGCGATGAATCGGTTTTTATCCGACCAGGTGCTTGCAGAATCCCCCAGTTCGGACTTCTGAATACCAGGGGCTGCGCCTAAAACTTTCTTATCGAACTCCTATGGCTAAGTGAGGGTCATAAAGCATTATAGTCCGATTGCCTTTTTCGTTGTGCTAAACACCTCCTTCAAGGACCAAATAATTGGATCAAGAGTGTTTAGATTCCATCCCGAACACCCCTATATTTCCTACGTGGGGGCTGAAGCCGACGACTGGCCAACTCTCAGATTTAATAAAAACGGCCGCACAGGAGGTAAAAATCTAATACAAAGCTTTATATTACATAAACTGTCTTTTGTTTTCATAATACAGGGCGAGACAAAATATGGATGTATTAATTCAAAGATCACGTCTTTCGCATACTGCTCCGCAACAATGCGGGACCCCTCCAGGACGTCTCCAAAATATTGCTCGGGTGTGCGGTGCTCCTTGCCCTCGGGCGGCCCTTTGGTCACTAGCTTGACGGCGTCCATCTTCGCCCACCACACCTTGACATAGGAGAAGGCCAGGCGCGCGCCGTCGATGCAGACGGACCGCTTGACGGCGTCTAGCCGAGGACAGGCATCCACCAGCCGCTTCACGAGGCCTAAATAACTGCTGGGTATAGCTTCGGCTGGCCACAGCCGGATTATTAAATCCTTCGTGGCCAGTTCGGCCACCCTATGCAGCTCGACCAACTATTTTAGCTAAGGCTGATCGCTGAAGGGCACCAGATGCTCTGGCGCAAGATATTGCGACCAGAACAGCTTCTCCGTAGAGCCCCCTTCTTCGGCTCGGAAGAACTCTGCGGCGTCGGACACACTACATGGCAGATCAGCAAAAGCCCCTGGAGAACTCCGAATCCGGGTTAGTAAAAGATACTTCCTCTTCACATACTTGCTTTGCATACTAAATGCCTTACCCGATGCGATCCTCCTGGCCTCCTGGATCTCCTGGAGGGCGCCCCGGGCCTCACTCCGGGCCGTCTCCGCACTCTGACGAGCCTTGGCGAGTTCGTATCTTGAGCCGACGCATCGCGATCCAAGGTCTCGCACTTCCTCACCACGTCCTGGAGCTCCTGTTGGACCTCGCTGGCCCGGGACTTGAGCTTCTTACGGGCGGCCTGCTCCTTGACAACCTTCCCCTCGGCTTCTGCCAGGGCCTTTTTCAGGGCCTCGACCTCGGTCATCGCTTCTATACATGTCATGACACTTCGGTCAATGAATATCATTTTACCTTTTTTGAACATTTAACAGGTTATTACATACCTTGTTTTTCTTGGAGCTGCATCCTCACCTGGCCGAGCTCCTCCTCGGCCTGCTCCAGTCTCTGCTTCAGTCTGGAGACTTTGGCAGTATGCGCGGCTGCGGCTAACAGCGACGCATGCGTATTCATTTTAGACAAATTTAGTTAGTTTCCTCCAAATAAGGGATTGATCCTCTGTCCGGCTTTTTCTTTCCGAACACCGGACAGTGTCTCAGGGGCTACGGTCTATATTGGGATTTTCTCTTTTCGCGTCGCATACCTCAAAACCTGTCAGCAAGCTGCTGCAGGCTTTGGTTAGTCCACTCTTGGCGGACTGAACCCTTTCAATTACCGTGCCCATAAGAACATGGTGCTCAGACATAATGGAAGCGCCTCAGAGCGCTTCCAGCAGATTATCCGGTGCCCCTGGTTGGACAGGGGTCACTGGCGGAATAGGCATACCCCCTTCTTTCGAAGGAGGTTGCGCGCCGGATTCCGGAGCCATATCGGTCTCCGGAATCGAATCCGGCTGAGGGCCGAACTGAATACGGCCCTCATCGCCAGTCTCCATGAGGATCGGCTCCCCGTGGTGTCCGGCGACGGAGGCTTCGCCTCCTGGCGCCTCCTAGAGCCTCTCCCCGGCCTAGGAAAGTCCTTTGGGATAGCACCTCTACATCGTCCTTGGCCTTAGGGGAGTGAGCAGTCGGCACGACTCGCTGGCCATTGCCTTTGAATCCAACGAACCTCGTGACGAGGATCATTGGGAGCTGTCATGGGCTGGACTGCAATAGCATAACTAATCATGATAGTACAATGAAGAGGAGAGGCTAGATTTATGGGCATGTATAAGTCATAGCACTTATGATGCAGCCCGAGGCTTAGTGCGGGGGCGTCGCTCCGGACTGCTATCAACGTCCCACGTGGAGTTATCCGCGAGGGAGCCCTTCCCCTTCTTGGACGTCTCCGCCTCCAGGTTCGTGGAGGCCGCCCTCTTCTTCTTTCCCTCCTCAGGGGGAGGGTTCTTCTCCTCCTCCTCCTCCTCCTCATCGTCGTCCTCGGCAGTGGAGGAAAGGGTCGTCTTCGGACGTCACGTCCGAAGCACCCTTGCGATGGGGACCACCTTTGGCCCCTTGGCCTTCTTCTTGGCCTCCTTTTCCGGCGGCCTATAGGGCGCCGGAACCAGCATCTTCGCCAGGAGCGGGATGACTGGCTCTTCGGGCAGCGGAGCCGAACTATGGATCCGCTCCGCTCTCTCCGTCCACGCCTGAAAGAAACAAAAAAATACAGCAAAGGTTAGGTATCCTCCTTGAACAAATAAGTAGAAGGTACGCCTTAAAGAACTTACCTCATTGGCGGGATGGGTGTGATCGTGCCCACGGTCCGAATCTATGACTGGTGGCTTTTCGTTGCCCTTGAAGAGCAACTTCCAGGCATCTTCGTGAGTAGTTCCGAAGAGCCCTCCCAGGGTCTGGTGCTTCTCCGGATCGAATTCACATAAAGGGAAGCTTCGGTGTTGGCAGGGGAGAATCCGGCGAACCAGCATTACCTAGATCATGTCGACGAGCTTGATATTTTTATCCACCATGCTCTGAATGCGCATTTGCAGCGCTATCAACTCGTCTGACGCAGACCAGTTGGGGCCCTTCTCCGTCCAGGAGGTGAGCCGCATTGGAGCTCCGCCCTTGAACTCGGGAGCCGCCGCCCAAGTGGCGCCGCGTGGCTCTGTGATGTAGAACCACTCCTTCACAGTCTCCATGAAAGTGCCTGTGGGCCAAGTGACGTTGGGCATCTTGCTCACCATGGTGCCTCCGCACTCCACGTGCTGACCATCCACCACCTTCGGCTTCACGTTGAAAACCTTGAGCCACAGGCCGAAGTGGGGATGGATGCGGAGGAAGGCCTCGCACACGACAATAAATGCCGAGATGTTGAGGAAGGAGTTCGGGGCTAGATCATGGAAATCTAGCCTGTAATAGTACACTAGTCCACGGATGAAGGGGTGAAGTGGAAACCCCAATCCGCAGACGGAGTGAGGTAGGAAAACTACCCTCTCAGTAGGCTTCTGGGTGGGGATGACTTGCCTCTTGGAGGTCAGATGATGGGCGATTCCTTTCACCAGGTACCCTGTTGCCCGGAGCTGGGTGATGTCCTTCTCCTTGACGGAGGAGACCATCCAGTTGCCTTGTCCACCGGATCCGGACATGATTGAGTGCTTCCTGGAGATGGAGAAGATGGGAACTTGGGCGCTGGAGCTCGAGAATGGAAGGATAGAGAGGAAGAGTAGGCGTGGGTGAAGGAGGGGAATCCTTACCTCCTTATAAAGGCCGAGAATGTTGAACGCCTCCCCACTCGCCTTAAAACTCGCCCATTCCCAAGGATTGTGTAAACAGCACGGTTGGATTACCCACGCCCGTAATGATGAGAATCCTGCAATAAGGGGACACGATCTCTGCTTTGACAAGACGTGCCAATAGCAACCGCGTCTCGAAACATGGAGCGGCAGACGAAAACGTTTTGCAATTATGACCGGGCAGATGTAATGTCATGTTACAAGAAGTTGTCAGCGGATTGGACTCATGGAATATTATATTCTCTCTGCGGTTGTGTGTGGTGCGTGCGTTACAGGTCCGGACACGTTCAATACGTCCGAAGACTATCTTGGAGTTTGGAAGGAGGAACCCGGCTTGCAATACCGAAGACAGATCTACGCTCCGGATACCTTGCAATACCGAGGGAGTCCTGGACTAAGGGGTCCTTGGGCGTTCGGCCTGTTAGCCATGGGCCGTACTGATGGGCTGTGAAGATACGAAGACCGAAGACTGCACCCGTGTCCGGATGGGACTCTCCTGGCGTGGAAGGCAAGCTTGGCGACCAAATATGTATATTCCCTTCTTTGTAACCGACCTTGTGTAACCCTAGATCCTCCCGGTGTCTATATAAACCGGAGCACTTAGTCCGGAGGGAGGATATACATTACCATAGTCATACATGCTAGGCCTCTAGGGTTTTAGCCATTACGATCTCGTGGTAGATCAACTCTTGTAATTCTCATATTCATGAAGATCAATCAAGCAGGAAGTAGGTTATTACCTCCATAGAGAGAGCCCGAACCTGGGTAAACATCGTGTCCCCTGTCTCCTATTACCATCGACCTTAGACGCACAGTTCGGGACCCCCTACCCGAGATCCGCCGGTTTTGACACCGACAACTACGCAACAAGATTGCACTCAAAAACAGATATCACGAGAAAACGGCGAACGAAAAAGAGGGCGAATAAAACGGCAATTTTTTGAAGTGGGGGAGAGGAAAACGAGAGGAAAATGGCAAATAATGTAAATTGCAAGCAGATGAGATTTTTGATTAGGAACCTGGTAGATGTTGGTGATGTCTCCCAGGCAACGGCGCCAGAAAGTTCCTTTGATGTCGCTTGAGATACGTCGGTGTTTCCCCAAGGAATAAGGGAGGATGCAGCACAACAACGGTAAGGTATTTCCCTGAGTGATGGGACCAAGGTTATCGAATTAGTAGGAGAACCACGGAACACTACGTAAACGGTACCTGCACACAAATAACATATACTTGCAACCCGACGCGTTACAGGGGTTGTCAATCCCTTTCAGGTGGCAGTGCCAAAAAGTGACGTAAGGATAGGATAAGATTGTAGTAGATTGATAGCAAATAAAAGTAAATAAAACAAAGCAAGGAATTTTTGAGTTTTTGATAATATAGATCTGAAAATAAAAGAAAAAGGCAATTGGCAATATGGATATGAAAGTATATGATAGGAAAATAGACTCGGGGGCTGTAGATTTCACAAGTGGCTTCTCTCGAGAAAATAGCAACGGTGGGTAAACAAATTACTGTTGGGTAATTGATAGAAAAGCAAATAATTGTGATGATATACAAGACAATGATCATGTATATAGGCATCACGTCCAAGATTAGTAGACCGACTTCTTCCTGCCCTAAGTGGTGGTTTGAAAAGGAAGTGTCATTTATCTTTGCTTGACTGACCCCAAACTTTTTGGACATCTTTTACTGTCCATATAATTGCCCCATGACAAAATTCAACTCAATTGGCCAATTAAATATTCCTGAGCAATTTTTTCAAAATTCCTGTCTGAGGGAAGTCATTGTGAAGGAAGTACTGGCTACGCATATCCTTTTGTAACACCCTGGATTTTGCCCTTTTCTTTTTCTGATGATTTTCTTGGATTTATTGATTTGATTTGATTTTCTGTGGCTATGTGGTTCTGAAACATGGGAAGATCAGGTCTTCCTAGGTTTTATAGTGTGCCCTCCTCATCATCATCCCAAGATCATATCATTTTCACCCTTGACCTAATCCACTATTCTTTTCTAGGGAATATTCCTTTTTCTATTAAAGGAATAACCCTTAAATCCCTAGGTTGTGAGGCAACATATATTTCTGTCACTCCCAAAATTTCCAAATAATTCTCATAAATTTTTGGGTCATATATTCCTCAAATATGTCAAAATCCTTCCTTGGCATCATCAAAGATAATTCACAAATATTCCTTTTCTGATTCTGCCCTAAGTGGTGGTTTGAAAAGGAAGTGTCATTTATCCTTGCTTGATTGACCCCAAACTTTTTGGACATCTTTCCTGTCCATATAATTGCCCCGTGACAAAATTCAACTCAATTTGCCTAGTAAATATTCCTGAGCAATTTTTTCAAAATTCTTGTCTGAGGGAAGTCATTGTGAAGGAAGTACTAACTGTACATATCAAAATGAGTTGAAATTTTGCAAGGTCCTTCATATGATCAAATCGTCACTCCCCACCATATTTGAACTCATGTAACTCATGTATGTGAGCTCAGCTCCAAATCTTAGTTTCTGGTCAGATTTTCGTTTTGTGAAGCAACCATATTTTATCTTGCTTCATTTAAGATGAAAATTTACCAAGACATTCTCCTATCCTTGTCAACTATCTCCACCAAGTTTTGGCTCAATCCATTACTCCATTTGCCCTGTGCAATTTTTCCAAAATTCTGTCCAGAGAGATGCTTTGTGGAGCAAGTGCTAGTTTGGTTCATCCAAATGGCATGAAACATTTTGAGCACCTTCATATCATCAAATCATTGGGCCATGCCCAATTTCAGCTCAACTTACATCCTGATGTGAGTGCATCATCCAAATCTCTAATTCTCGCCATTATAGTGGTTTCTACAGCAAGTACCATCTAAACTCCTCCTCTTGAGCTGATCATTCGTTATCAACATCATCTTAGTATATGATCATCACCAGACAAATCCGTTTATGTCTTATCCACTCACAGACCCATTGGTGATATAACTTCTACAGATTGATCCCTGATCTTCATCACCTCATAACTCTACAACCGTAACTCCGATTGAGTGAAACCAACGCTCACTTCTTCATCTCGTCGAGCTCTTTCTGTTGGTAACACTTTCACTCGGTGGTCCCACAGTTAAAATGAAAATTTTCCCTTGCTTCTAACCAGCCCCCTCCGAGAGAGAAACGTCCGGCGTTTCGTTCTGCGGCTTCACCGCACTTCTTCCCGGAGTATCCGTCACCCCCAGGAAAGCCACAACAGCCACTTTGATGATAGACATGTAGTAGCCATGGTTTATCAATTGAATATTTAATAAAAGTTTGCCCGTTATCTATTTGGTTGTTTGCTACTATTGTCGTTGTTTCGGTACTGCTTATAGTTTCATGTTCACCTTCATGCTATGTTTTGATGCATCTTGTTATCTTGTACTACTTGCTAGTATTACTGTCACATGTTATGCTTGATAGTAGTAGTACATGCTGGTAGCAGTGGTGTTCTTTCTGATGCATGTTTACCGTCTGTTATCAAGTACCGTGGTTATGCATGTTCCTTTGCATCTAGTTGGTTACATGCTTACTTGGTAGTGTTCTTGCTATGTTCTTGCATGGTATTTATTCATGATGCTAGTAGTCATGCTATGCTCCTATGTAGTGTTATAATTATGCTCGTCAGTATGTCATGCTCATTTGGATATATGATTCATTGTTGTTATGCTCGATGGTTGTGTTGCACCTCCATATTTATGTTGATATCATGCTCATGCATTATAGTTGCATCATGTTATTTTTATGGCTCAGCTTATTGCATTCAAGTTTAACCGGATAATAATGAACTTGAACAACTGTTGGCTAATTCATGGTGCCACCAAATCGAGCTGACCAGTGCAACCACATTTGCCTTATATGGGAATGGCCTTAATGTGGTCTATTGGCATGCCTCTCATCGGTGCCTCCAACGAGGGAAGGTTATGGGCGCATGCTACCCTGATCAGGTAGGCGGACATAAGCCTTGTGTGCCTGAGTTGTTTGCGCGCTTTGTCCCCATTTGGGACCGTTTGACTTTTACCACGACGGTGGCCGTTGGATGTCTTTGGTAGACATAGGGGCCACCCATGACTTAGCCCAGAGGGTAGTTGGTCGGAGTGCCTGGGAGAGTGTGATGGCAATGGATCGGTTTTGTCGCAATGCCAATGGTCCACCCGAATGGGAGTGCGAGGCCATGGATTCCGTGATGTGGGTACAGTGTGCTAACCTCTACAGAGTGTGTGTGTTAAATCTATCGATAGCTGCGCCCGCGGATAAGGGCCCAGTTCGTAGTCGATCACACTATGAGCCAACAATAATAATAACTTGTTTGCTTAATAATAACCCCGATTCAATGATAAGAAAGAGATTGGTTGTGATCGAGAGAGGATCATGAAGGTGTCGTGGATACCGAAGTTGGTTGATCTTTATCTGATCGCAAGATGATCACGGTGGTATCGTGGATACCGAGGTTGGTAAGTTGATGCATGAGATGGTTACGAGGTAACCGCCGAATAAGACTAAGTTGGTGCATGCGAATGTTAACTTGTTTCATGTAGTACCATCATGTTCAGATGCTCATGTCGTGCTAAATTTGTTCTAGCTGTATCATGTTCAGTTGTGCAGGCCACGTTGTTCTGTTAGTATCATGTACCTGATTGCTTTAACCTGCTAATGCCATGTTGTTGTATTGAATGATTTTGGTTATTGTGAGCTTGCAAGTACATTCAACATACCGACCTGGCATGTCATGCCAGTTTGCAGGTCGTTCCTAGTTTGCTTGCTTGTTTGGTGTGGTTCCTGTGTTCGCGAGCTAGGATAAATGTTCCAACCAGAGTCCCTGCAGATTGGAGTCCATCATCGTCGTCCGTTGTTCCGCTGCCAGTAGAGGTTCCGCTGCATCGAGTTGTTATGCTGCTTGCATAGAGCAACTATGGTTGGCGTAGCGTCGCCATGCCGGTGCTATTCATTGTAATCCGGAGACCTTTTATTCATATTCGTGTTGTAATAGAGAGCTAGTTTGTTCTATGCTAAGCAGTGCCGTATTCCAGAACACTTCACCTCGATCTCTGGGCTGGAATACGGGGCGTTCCGGTTTCGCTGAGCCAGGGTTCCACAGGGCTTGCTATCAGAGCATGTCTGGCTGTAGAGCGTCCTAGTCCGCTGGAACGTTAGAAAACGATAGTATAGGGTCTGGTTGTTACCCTTGCCTGCTGCATTTGGTTGTTGCATTTATTTGCCGCATATAGTCTTATTTGGTTACCCCTCACCCCTGTTTCGTGCATAGATGGCGGTTGGCTTCCACAAGTTCAGTGCCATCCCCAGAGCTCCCGGTGTTGTTCCAATTGCGTTCAATCCCACTCCTGCACCTCTCAGCTTTGCCACCCTCATTGGCGACATGTGGCGTAGCATTTATCCCCGTGGAGATCCACCCCATTATCAAGTATTCATTTTTTCTGCCGGAGGAACAATTCTGGGGTATGTTGCTCATGTCCATCTGTCAGCCCTTATTCCTGTTGGCAAGCGCACCTACAGTTTCCATGGTGGTTATGGTGCTACTCCCGAGTGTGCCGTTTAGCTTGCCGCAATGGCAGGAATCACCGGTCTTCGTCGACAAGAGAGAATGGTACAAGAGAACCGTGCTTATCAGTTCTATCCCACCATTGTCGAGAATCCTAAGTGGATCCATTTCCTGTCTGTCCATCCTCAAGATGACCCGGCTATCCTCGCCATGTCCCATTACATGACGGCCGAGTGTCTTCTTATTTCCGAGTTAGTCCGAGACGCCATTCTTGCCAGGAGATTGCTTGGTGCTTCCATACCTCAGTCTCCGCCGGTTTCTACAAACCCTCCGCCTCATCCATCCGAAGTTTCAGAGTCAGCAGTTCCACTCGCTACTCCCTTAGCTTCTTCGTCAGCTCCCAAGTGTTTTCTCAAGCGTAGGGTGTAGTCATTCGTGTAGTGCATGTGCATTTGCGGTAGTATCATGCTTGTGTGTGCCTGTGTGGAGTAGTTTTGTAGCTTGTTTGCTGTGTGCTTTGTTGCAATAAATCGTTTTCTCGTGCTTCTTTTTTTGAATCTTCGATGTTACCCCCTTATGGAAATTACTCATCAACTGACACCGGATCAGAAGGAGCCGTGGGAAGTACAGATATACAACAAGGAACTTAGTTAAAAGCAATGATATTTTCAGCTGACAGCATTGTATTGCGGACATCCGGTCTGGAAACAAATTATATTCTACTGAGACTTTCAGTAACAAGTACCCGTTAGAGATCCATGTTTATTGCAGCAATGATTTAACCAGTGGGGAACAAAAATTGGATCCAATTTCAACAGTGCATTTCAAGTCAAAGGTATGGTTCGTACACAATGATTGATTATGTCATGAGTCAGTTTTGAAGCATGCGACACCCCGAAGTCAGTCAAAATATGCAATAAATTCAGCAAGAAGGATGGTCAGACAATTCTTGTCATACAAGTAATCAGCAGCCGGAATGACAAGAATATTATTTGGTTCACACAGAAAAACAGTCCAGTCCTTCTCCACAATTTACCAGCGCAGCGTACAAGACAAGATTCCCAGGCTGCATCAGTAAGGTATGAATGATTTCCCGTGCAAGATATTCAGTCTTCTCAATGAGATACTGCAAAAGCTGTTGGCATAAGGTACCGAGTCTTCCCCAGCAAGTCTTTAAGGGGGGAAGCTTATGAGGTATGCTACCCTGCCATCCTCAGCAACATATCCGCCGAAAGCTTCGAGCACAAGCCATCCTCTTCCTCAGCCAGATACTCCCGGTGGCTTCCGATGCAAGCTGTCTAATCTTCTTCAGTACAGAACTGGTACAAAATATTAAACAATGAATTGTCAGCATATGACAGTGTTTCCATGTGGCAGATCTGCAACAGTTGGGTCAGAAACAAGAATTAGTCAGAACAAAGGTATGCCTCAAAAATTAGATATTTGTTCATACAGTGAGTATACTGTCAAGTTCATGCAAGTCCCTCGCACAAGGAAGAATGTACAGTACGCATCCGACAACCTCACTGGATATGCAAGTGGCAGAAAACCAGTGGGTGATGCAAGAATCGACAAGTCTTGAAGAAAGGCAACATTGAAGACAACTATCTTGGCAGTGGATATCAAGATCAGTCCCGCACACCCGACAAGGCAATGTTATCAATCCTGTCACTGTCTGGCATAGTCAACAACAGTAATGAGATCCGTACAATCACACATAAGCTAGATAAATATATCGAGACTGGAGACATGAATGAGACCAGGGTATGATTGCAATATATTGCACATGATAGTACTTAGGGCCGAGAAAATAGTCAAGGATATATAAGGCCCAGCTCTTTCAGTTAAAGATCCAGATGAAGAAAATAATAATGAAGGAGCAAGGCCGACAATACAGGTATGACGGTTATTGTGCAAAAAATGTGGTATGAATGCACAAGACAGTCTTATTTCATATCAAACCCCGTGAAGATACGCCTAAGAGGTCTACTCCATTACGGTAAGGATTTCATAGCAAGGCAACTAGCTCAGTCCACAGTATGCTCAGAACTGTCAGCATTGAATACCCGAGTCTGTCAAGTCCGACCCAAGAACAGGTCAACATATTAACCTAAGTAACTGTGCTAAAGTATCGCACACCCTACTATCGCCACGAGTATACCAACAAAATGAAGAATCAGTGTGAGGGCACATACTTTGAGGATTGTTATTTCTCACATATGGGAATAGATTAAAGAATAGCCTACCGTGAGCAAGATTCTTTGTCGAGTTCACCGCCAGTCAAGTCTGCGAATGGTATCATCAGGAGATGGTGCATTTTTCTATCAGTCACGTCAAGCGACAGTCAAACCTTTGGTACAAAATGGATACTCAAGACTGTGAAGCCAGTCAAGATAAGTCAGAAACTCCTACAAAATGTCAGAATCCGTTAGAAGAACAGGTGTGATTCACGTCACTGTTTTGAACCCAGAATGCATGCATTCGAGGAACCCGATGCCTGGATAGAAGAGATTCTTTGTTCCACGGGAGGGTGTGTTCCCCACTCCGTGGAATATTCTCGGTACTCGGTACAAGAATAACATATCCAGCAAGGATCAATATCGAGAAGGACACATATATCAGTAATGATAATCTTTCGGACCTCAGCTAAGCAGCCGATATGAAAGAAAAATTTGAGTCAATATGAACAAGAACATATGAGGTAAGTCACGTCAGTATGTCAGGTATGGTGAAGCAAACCACCCCAGATCACGGGAGTCACTCAGATCCAATTCAGTGGGAACATTATATGAGAATGAATGAAAGAAACCTGAATTGGAAACGGTTTCTTCAAGTCAGAAGATTTATTTATCCCCGAGCAACCAAATCTCGAGGACGAGATTTATTTAAGGGAGAAGGTTTGTAACACCCTGGATTTTACCCTTTTCTTTTTCTGATGATTTTCTTGGATTTATTGATTTGATTTGATTTTCTGTGGCTATGTGGTTCTGAAACTTGGGAAGATCAGGTCTTCCTATGTAACGCCCACGATGCGGCTATATCTCCCACGTGTCGAGGCACGACTTAGAGGCATAACCGCATTGTGGTTTTGTCGCAAGAAGGGTCGTCTTCACACAATCCCATGTAATGAACAAGAATGGGATAAAGAGTTGGCTTACAATCGCCACTTCACACAATACATAAATAAAATCATACATCATTCAAGAGTACACACATAGGTCCGACTAAGGAACCAAAAGGAAAGAAGACAACCCAACTGCTAGATCCCCGATCGTCCCAACTGGGCACCACTACTGATCAATATGAAAAGAAACAACACAACGAACAAGATCTTCATCGAGCTCCCACTTGAGCTCAGTTGCGTCACCTGCACTGGACTCATCGACACCTGCAACTGTTTTGGAAGTATCTGTGAGTCACGAGGACTCAGCAATCTCACACCCGCGAGATCAAGACTATTTAAGCTTATAGGAAAGGATGGTGTAATGAGGTGGAGCTGCAGCAAGCACTAGCATATATGGTGGCTAACATACGCAAATAAGAGCGAGAAGAGAAGCAACGGAATGGTCGTCAACTAGCAATGATCAAGAAGTGATCCTGAACTCCTACTCACGTCAAACATAACACAAGAACCGTGTTCACTTCCCGGACTCCGCCGAGAAGAGACCATCACGGCTACACACACGGTTGATGTATTTTAATTAAGTCAAGTGTCAAGTTCTCTACAACCGGACGTTAACAAATTCCCATCTTCCACATAACCGCGGGCACGGCTTTCGAAAGATAATACCCTGCAGGGGTGTCCCAACTTAGCCCATCATAAGCTCTCACGGTCAACGAAGGATAAACCTTCTCCCGGGAAGACCCGATCAGTCTCGGAATCCCGGTTTACAAGACATTTCGACAATGGTAAAACAAGACCAGCAAAGCCGCCCGAATGTGCCGACAAATCCCGATAGGAGCTGCACATATCTCGTTCTCAGGGCACACCGGATTGTCCAAGCTTCCGGTAGGCCAGCCCAGAGTTGCCCCTGGTGGCCACCGGCGACTGACAGGTTGGACCAACACTCAGAGGAGCACTGGCCCGGGGGTTTAAAATAAAGATGACCCTTGAGTCTGCAGAACCCAAGGGAAAAAGGCTTAGGTAGGCAAATGGTAAAACCAAGGTTGGGCCTTGCTGGAGGAGTTTTATTCAAAGCGAACTGTCAAGGGGGTCCCATAAATTACCCAACCGCGTAAGGAACGCAAACTCAAGGAACATAACACCGGTATGACGAAACTAGGGCGGCAAGAGTGGAACAAAACACCAGGCATAAGGCCGAGCCTTCCACCCTTTACCAAATATATATATGCATTAATAATATAAGAGATATTGTGATATCCCAACATAAACATAATCCAACATGGAGCAATCTTCAACTTCACCTGCAACTAACAACGCTATAAGAGGGGCTGAGCAAAAGCGGTAACATAGCCAAACAACGGTTTGCTAGGAAGGTGACAAAGGTTAGAGGTTCATGGCAATTTGGGAGGCTTGAAGAGCAAGTGAATAGGTAACGCGGCATAGCAATAGAGCGAACAACTAGCAAGCAAAGATAGAAGTGATTTCGAGGGTATGGTCATCTTGCCTGAGATCCCGCTAGGAAGAAGAACGAGTCCATGAAGAAGACAAACGGATGTAGTCGAACGAATCCTCACAACTCCGGAAAGAAACCGAAGCTAACGAGAGAAGCAACCCGGAAAGAAACAAACAACATAGTAAACAACCATCACATAAACATGGCATGATGCACAATCAAGTATGATGCATGTTCGGATTAAAAGAGGCATGGCATGGCAAAGTGCAACAAACAATACTACAAATTAAGTGGAGCTCAATATGCAACGAGTTGCATATTGACGAAACACCACATTCAAGTTATTTAGTTCGCCCTTGTTTATGTACCCAACAATATTAAATGTTGATTAACATGGCAAGAGGTGAGTCATATGAAAACTACCTATCTAGGCAAATTTAAATGAGGCCGGAACAACAAACGACAATACCGGAAAATCCTCATGTCATTTAGCAATTTTAATGCAACCATCAATTATTTACATTTTAAATGTTGTTATCATGATGCGGATGACATATGCAAGGTTTAAGCAATTTTATGAAAATGTTGACATGAAGATGATTAGGACCATTTGGTCACCATGGCAGAAAGAATTGGGTGCCACGGCGATGAAAAAGGAAACGATGCCATGGCAACGTCCCGGTTCCGATAACTCGTTGAGCGACCGGTGCAAACGAAGATGTGGATGTGCGGAACATGCAAAAGATGGTGGGGTGATCCTGGTTACCGGGTTCCCACAGGACGATGGCATGACAACGAGGAGGAACATGGAATGACAACTCGGAAACGGTGCAAACACGAGCATCTCATACCACACACACACATTCTTACACGGGCGTCGTTCTCGGCGGTTATACCTTCGAAGCGTGCATTTTCGGAGGGGTTCAAAATCGTCGAGGGAAGTAGTGGTACACGAAGGTAGTTGAACTTGACGGTTCCGTTACGCGGGTCTTCGGCGACGGTAGTGGTACACGTTTTCGTAGATGTTCAGGGTCGTCGGTAGAGGTACTTGATGTTATCTGGGACGGTCTTGGTGTATCCGGGGCTCCGGATGTCGTGGTACTTGGCAAAATTCTCGGAGAAGATTGACGGTCCGGGTACGGGTCTCGCAGTGTAGTCAACTTGGTGTAACCGAAGAAATACTTGGTGAATCCACGTAGTCGAACACCATCGTAGTGGTACTTGCCGCTCATAGTGTAGTTGAACACGGGGTTCCTCGGAGGATCGGTCTTGGTGATCCAGTGGCAGCAGCAACGCGGGCGGTGCGCGAGCAGTGACAAGAAGTGGGCACGGGGCTCATGGTGACAACGACGACGAACAGGGGCGCGGCGCCGTGGCGGGGAGGCGGCGTGTCTCCGGCGGTTGAGGCCGAATGGAGGGACGAGGCAGAGGTTGCGGCAGTCGGAGGCGCGCTTGCTGGACGGAGCAGTGGCGGCGGAGCAGAGCAGAGCAGCAGCGGACGAGGGACTTGGCGCACAGATGAGGGAATCGGGACGAGGGCGCAGCGCGAGGGTACAGCAGCAACTACTGCTGCCCGCGGTGAGGTCGAGGCGGGTAGGTGGCTACGAGGAGAAGCAGGAGGAGAGGCGGCACGGGAGGAAACTCGCGAGGGCCATGGCGAGGAGCGGTCTTGGCGCGGGGCTCCGACGACGAGGTCGCCGACCGACGGCAGGGTCGACGGAGACGCCCGGGCACGAGGGACTCCGATCTCATGGAGAAGGCGCACGGGCACGAGGGGAAGGCAGCGGCGACGAGCTCCTGCGGGGGTTTCGTCCGGCAACGGAGATGCTCCGGCGAGCTTGGGGACAAGGCGCTGAGGACGAGGCAGGAAGGGAAGAAGAGGCGCAAGGGGATCGGGGCGAGGCGCTGCTGTTTGCTCTGTCTCTCTCTGGCGGTGCTGGAGGGAGAGATCGAACGAGGGGAGAGGGAGGTGGATCGGGCAAGGGAGCGCAGGGAGTGCGGGCTAGGGTTAAGGGAGGAAGGATGGGCCTTAGAGGCCGGCCCAGTAGAGAGGGAAGTGGCCAGAGGCCTGGCGGCTGGGCTGTAAGGTGAGGGGAAGGCCCAAGAGCAGCGCCCAGATAAGGAAAAAGGTAGTTCCCTTCTCTCTGTTTTTTATAATAAACAGATTTCAGAAAAAGAAAAGAAGGGGAACTAGGGAAAGAATTTGGAAGATGTAAGAATATCCCCATGCTCCTGGGAACATGCAAGATTTAATAAAATTGGTTTGGCAACTTTTAGAGACAGAAAATTTAAACAAGTTTGAATTTGATTCAAACTTGAGTAAATTCTTAGCCCAACCAAAACAACTTTAAAAGAGATGAAATTTGACAAAGAGGTAGTTGGCATGGTTTAAGATTTACAGAAAGCAAGTGAACATTTTACTGGGACAGAAAAATACCACTTGCAATAAATGGGTGAGAATAGAAAGGAAGACGCTTGTGATGGGGTGTTGCACTAGATGATGTTTTAGATGGAAAGGGCAAGATGAAACAGAAAAGAAGATGAGAAGAAGGAGTAGGATTACAAAAGTGTCCAACATGTTGAACATTTAGGAAGGGCCTCGATAAGAGGGAAAAGAATTGTTGGCAAAGCTTGGAGGTGAAACTTGAAGTGGAAATAGGCATGGAAATTATTTTGCAAGTGTGTTCTGGTTAATTCCAAACGAATGGAATATTTATAATAGCTCCATAAATATTAGGAGGATATGTTATAAAGAGAAATCACCATGTGAATTCCCTCGATTTAAATGGATCGAAGATCCATGCAATTTATTTGGTTGAGTTTTGAAAATTAATGACATGATGGCATGATGACATGATGCAATGCAAAAATAAAAGAGCAAGCGCCGAAAGAAACACGCCGTGATCACGAAAATAAGGAAGTCTTCTGAAGCGTCGGTCTCGGGGCGTCACATCCTAGGTTTTATAGTGGCCTGCCCTCCTCATCATCATCCCAAGATCATGTCATTTTCACCCTTGACCTAATCCAGTATTCTTTTCTAGGGAATATTCCTTTTTATTAAAGGAATAACACTTAAGTCCCTAGGTTGTGAGGCAACCTATATTTCTGTCACTCCCAAAATTTCCAAATAATTCTCATAAATTTTCGGGTCATATATTCCTCAAATATGTCAAAATCCTTGCTTGGCATCATCAAAGATAATTCACAAATATTCCTTTTCTGATTCTGCCCTAAGTGGTGGTTTGAAAAGGAAGTGTCATTTATCCTAGCTTGACCCCAAACTTTTTGGACATCTTTCCTATCCATATAATTGCCCCGTGAAAAAATTCAACTCAATTTGCCTAGTAAATATTCCTGAGCAATTTTTTCAAAATTCTTGTCTGAGGGAAGTCATTGTGAAGGAAGTACTAACTAGACATGTCAAAATGAGTTGAAATTTTGCAAGGTCCTTCATATGATCAAATCATCACTCCCCACCAAATTTGAGCTCATGCAACTCATCTATGTGAGCTCAGCTCCAAATCTTAGTTTCTGGTAAGATTTTCAGTTTGTGAAGCAACCATATTTTATCTTGCTTCATTTAAGCTGGAAATTTACCAGGACATTCTCCTATCCATATCAACTATCTCCACCAAGTTTTGGCCCAATCCATTACTCCATTTGGCTTGTGCAATTTTTCCAAATTCTATCCAGAGAGATGCTTTGTGAAGCAAGTGCTAGTTTGGTTCATCGAAATGGCATGAAACTTTTTGAGAACCTTCATATCCTCAAATCATTGGGCCATGCCCAATTTCAGCTCAACTTGCATCATCATGTGTGTGCATCATCCAAATCTCTAATTTTGGCCATTATAGTGGTTTCTCCAGCAAGTACCATCTAAAATCCTCCTCTTGAGCTGATTTTTGGTGATCAACATCATCTTAGTATGTGATCATCACCAGACAAATCTGTTTCTGTCAAATCCACTCAGGGACCCGTTGGTGATATAATTTTTACAGATTGGTCGTTGATCTTCATCACCTCATAACTCCGCAATCGTAACTCCAATTGAGGTGAAACCAATGCTCACTTCTACGTCTTGTCGAGCTCTTTCAGTTGGTACGTTTTCACTAGGTGGTCCCACAGCGAAAATGACCATTTTTTCCTTGCTTCTAATAAGCCCCCTCCAAGAGAGAACCATCCGGCGTTTTGTTCCGCGGCTTCACCGCACTTCTTCCCGGAGTCTCCGTCACCCCCAGGCAAGCTACAACATCCACTTGCATGATAGCCATGCAGTAGCCATGGTTTCTACTTGAATATTTAATAAAAGTTTGCCCGTTATCTGTCTGCTTGTTTGCTACTATTGTCGTTGTTTTGGTACTGCTTATAGTTTCATGTTCACCTTCATGCTATGTTCCGATGCTTCTTGTTATCTTGTACTACTTGCTAGTATTATTGTCACATGTTATGCTTGATTGTAGTAATACATGCTGGTAGAAGTGGTGGTCTTTCTGATGCATGTTTACCGTCTGTTATCAAGTACCATGTTTATGCATGTTCCTCTGCATCTAGTTGGTTACATGCTTACTTGGTAGTGTTCTTGCTATGTTCTTGCATGGTATTTATTCATGATGCTAGTAGTCATGCTATGCTCTTGTGTAGTGTTATGATTATGCTCGTCAGTATGTCATGCTCACTTGGATATATGATTAATTATTGTTATGCTCGATGATTGTGTTGCACCTCCATGTTTATGTTGATATGATGCTCATGCATTATAGTTGCATCATGTTATTTTTATGGCTCAGCTTATTGCATTCAAGTTTAACCGGATAATAATGAACTTGAACAGCTGTTGGCCGAGTCATGGTGCCACCAAATCGAGCTGACCAGTGCAACCACATTTGCCGTTTAGGGGAATGGCCTTAATGCGGTCTATTGTCATGCCTCTCGCTGGTGCCTCCAACGAGGGAAGGTTATGGGCGCGCGCTACCCTGATCAGGTAGGCGGACATAAGCCTTGTGTGCCCGAGTTGTTTGCGCGCTTTGTCCCCGTTTGGGACCGTTTGAGTTTTGCCATGACGGTGGTCGTTGGATGTCTTTGGTAGACATAGGGGCCACCCATGACTTAGTCCAGAGGGGAGTTGGTCGAAGTGGCTGGGAGAGTGTGATGGAAATGGATCGGTTTTGTCGGAATGCCGTTGGTCCACCCGAATGGGAGTGCGAGGCCATGGATTTCGTGATGTGGGTACAGTGTGCTAACCTCTATAGAGTGTGTGTGTGTTAAATCTATCGATAGCCGCGCCCGCGGATAAGGGCCCAGTTCGTAGTCAGTCACACTATGAGCCAACAATAATAATAACTTGCTTAATAATAATCCCGGTTTGATGATGAGAAAGATATTGGTTGTGATCGAGAGAGGATCACGAAGATGTCATGGATACCGAAGTTGGTTGATCTTTATGTGATCGTGAGATGATCATGGTGGTATTGTGGATACCGAGGTTGGTAAGTTGATGCATGAGATGGTTATGAGGTAACCGCCTAATAAGAGTAAGTTGGTGCATGCAAATGTTAACTCGTTGATTGTAGTACCATCATGTTCATATGCTCATGCCGTGCTAAAGTTGTTCTAGCCGTATCATGTTTAGTTGTGCAGGCCACGTTGTTCTGTTAGTATCATGTTCATGATTGCTTTAACCTGCTAATGCCATGTTGTTGTCTTGACTGCTTTTGGTTA
Source organism: Triticum aestivum (assembly GCF_018294505.1). Lineage (NCBI taxonomy): Eukaryota > Viridiplantae > Streptophyta > Magnoliopsida > Poales > Poaceae > Triticum > Triticum aestivum. The sequence goes on from NC_057814.1 coordinate 141,729,856, forward strand.
TTTTGAGCTTGCAAGTATATTCAATGTACTGACCTGGCGTGTCATGCCAGTTTGCAGGTCGTGCCTGGTATGCTTGCTTGTTTGGTGTGGTTCCTGTGTTCGCGAGCTAGGATAAATGTTCCAGCCAGAGTCCCTGTGGATTGGAGTCCATCATCGTCGCCCGTTGTTCCGCTGCCTCGAGTTGTTATGCTGCTTGCATAGAGCAACTGTGGTTGGCTTAGCGTCGCCATGCCGGTGTTATTCATTGTAATCCGGATTGTACTCATATTCGTGTTGTAATAGGGAGCTAGTTTGTTTTATGCTAAGCAATGTCGTATTCCAGAAGACTTCACCTCGATCTATGGGCTGGAATATGGGGTGTTCCGGTTTCTCTGAGCCGGGGTGACACATTTGGACTCCGTTTCATATTGATTTTCTGCGATGTAAAAAACAAGCTGAAAACAACAGCTGGCAATTGGCACTATGTCAATAGGTTAGTCTCTAAAAATGATATAAAATTATTGTAAAATGGTTGTAAAACATCCAAGAATAATAATATAATAGCATGGAACAATAAAAAAATATAGATACGTTGGAGACGTATCAGCATCCCGAAGCTTAATTCCTACTCGTCCTCGAGTAGGTAAATGATAAAAACAGAATTTTTGATGTGGAATGCTGCCTAACATGTTCATCACATATTCTTTCCTTTATAGCATGGACAATTGGACTTTCATATGGTTCAAAGAAATAGTCTAGTTTTGACATGAGGACTTTAATACTCAAGCACATCAACAAACAACCATGTCTTTCAAAATATCAAAACTAAAGCAAGTTATCCCTAGCCCATTATGCTCAATCATTGATCCATTCATGAAACACACTCGCATATTAGCTATACCCAATGCTCAAGTACGATCATAGTGCCCTTAGTTGGTGCTTTATAAGAGAAGATGGAGACTCAAGTAAAAATAAAAATTGCATAAAGTAAATAGAAAGGCCCATCGCGGAGGGAAGTAGGGATTTGTAGAGGTGCCAGAGCTCAAAGCAAAAAATATAGAGATAAAACATTTTGGGTGGCATGCTTTTCATGTCAACGAAAACGATCGAGCAGTTCCCAGTACTTTCCATGCTAGATATACCATAGGCGGTTCCCAAACAGAAAATAAAGTTTATTCTTCTTTCCACCATACTTTCACATTCCACGGCTAACCGAATCCCCGGGTGCCGTCCATACCAACACTTTCCAAGGAATTTATTATTTGACAACATAAAGTATTCATATTTCATTTCGGGATTGGGCATCCCTAATACCTTTGCCGTACTCTCATGCAATGAGAAGTGAATAAACACTCATCTTGAGAATAAAACATCTAGCATGGAAATATATCAGCCACCCCCACCATTTCATGAGCGGTACGAGCACACAAAAGAGAAATTTATTTTGAAAATTAGAGATGGTACATACAAATTTGCTTAGAACGGCAAAAGAATACCGCATATAGGTAGGTATAGTGGACTCATGTGGCAAAACTGGTTTAAAAGATTTTGGATGCACAAGTAGTGATCATACTTAGTGCAAATGAAGGCTAGCAAAATATTGAGAAGCATCCAACCAAGAAACGAAAGATCTCATAAGCGAGCATTAAGCTTAACTAACACCGAATAATGCACCACAAGTAGGATGTAATTTCATTGCATAACTATTGACATTCGTGCTTGCATAGGGAATCACAAACCTTAACACCAATATTCTTACTAAAGCATAATTACTCATCAACATGACTCACATATCACTATAATAATATCTCGAAACTATTACAAAGAATCAAGTTTATTTTGTCCAATGATCTTCATGAAAGTTTTTATTATATCCTCCTTGGATATCTATCACTTTGGAACTAGTTTCATATGTGGCTTTTAATAAGCTCAAACAAATATAAGTGAAGAACATGAGCATCATAGTTTTTCTCTCAAATTAATCTAAGTGAAGCATGAGATAATTTCTTCAAAGATAACAAAGCACACCGTGCTCAAAAAGATATAAGTGAAGCACCAGAGAAATTCCAAGGCTCTAAGAATTTAAGTGAAGCATAGGAGCAAGCATAGCATTATTTGGCTCTCCAAAATAGGTGTGTACAGCAAGGATGCTTATTAAAAATTAAAAATAAAAACAAACAAAGACTCATATAATACAAGATGCTCCAACCAAAACTCATAATATGTGACGGAAAAAAATAGTTCGAGGTAAAATACCGATGGTTGTTAGAAGAAAGAGGGGATGCCACTCGGGGGCATCCCCAAGCTCAGTTGCTTGACACTTATTGAATATTATCTTGGGGTGCTATAGGATCAGAAGTATGTCTAGAGGGGGGTGATTAGACTACTTGACCAAATAAAAATCTAGCCTTTTCCCAATTTTAGTTCTTGGCGGATTTTGGCAACTTAGCACAAGTCAAGCAATCAACCTACACATGCAATTCTAAGAGTATAGCAGCGGAATGTAAAACAATTGCATATGAAGGTAAAGGGATGAGTTTGAGGGAGCAAACGCAATGTTGACACGGAGATTTTTTATCCGTGGATCCGATAGGTAGTGCTATCGTACATCCACGTTGATGGAGACTTCAACCCATGAAGGGTAACGGTTGCGCGAGTCCACGGAGGGCTCCACCCACAAAGGGTCCACAAAGAAGCAACCTTGTCTATCCCACCATGGCCGTCGCCCACGAAGGACTTGCCTCACTAGGGTAGATCTTCACGAAGTAGGCGATCTCCTTGCCCTTACAAACTCCTTGGTTCAACTCCACAATCTTGTCGGAGGCTCCCAAGTGACACCTAGCCAATCTAGGAGGCACCACTCTCCAAGAAGTAACAAATGGTGTGTTGATGATGAAGTCCTTGCTCTTGTGCTTCAAAGGATAGTCTCCCCAACACTCAACTCTCTCTCATAGGATTGGATTTGGTAGAAAGAAGATTTGGGTGGAAAGCAACTTGGGGAAGGCTAGAGATCAAGATTTATGTGGTTGGAATGGAATATCTTGAACTCAACACAAGTGTAGGTGGTTCTCTCTCAGAAAATATGTATTGGAAGTGTACACATGTTCTGATGGCTCTCTCCACGAATGAAGAGTGGGTGGAGGGGTATTTATAGCCTCCACACAAAATCTAACCGTTACACACAAATCACCAAACTCGGTGGGACCGATTCAAAGAACTCGGTCAGACCGATTTGGTTCATAATGTGAACATTAGGATTCTCGGTAGGACCGACATGTCAACTCGGTGGGACCGATGTCATTAGGGTTAGGGCATAACGTAATCTCGGTGAGACCGATTACACAAACTCGGTGAGTCCAATTTTGGTAATAGCCAAACAGAGAGTTGGTCAGGCAAACTCGGTGGGACCGATTCGCTCATCTCGGTTGGACCGAAACGTTATGAAAAGGAAACAGAGAGTTTGCATTGCAATCTCGGTGGGACCGATCGCTCATCTCGGTTTGACCGAAACGTTACGAAGGGAAATAGAGAGTTTGCAAACCCATCTCGGTGAGACCGAGATCCCTATCGGTGAGACCGAATTGATTAGGGTTTCTGGCAGTGGCTATGTCAACTAAACTCGGTGGCTCCGGATAGAAAGAATCGGTGGGGCCGAGTTGGACTTTTTGGTTTAGGACATATGTGGATATGAGAAAGTAGTGGAGGGTTTTGGAGCATATCACTAAGCATTTTGAGCAAGAATCTCATTAAGAAACACCTCATCCCTTCTTAATAGTATTGGCCTTTCCTATAGACTCAATGTGATCTTGGATCACTAAAATGAAAAATGTAGAGTCTTGTGCTTTAAGCTTGAGCCAATCTTTTGTCCTTAGCATTTTGAAGGGTCCACTTCCTAATCCATACCATGCCAAACATTTATCTTTCCTGAAATATTTATCTTGGAATAGCATTAGCTCAATGAGCTATATGTTGTTAGGAATTACCAAAACCACCCAGGGATAGTTGCACTTTCAATCTCCCCTTTTTGGTAATTGATAACAACATATAGATCAAAGCTTCGACAAATGATAAATAAGATTGAAAACATCGTCGCTTTGAGAAGTATGTGATAAGCAAGAGCTCCCCCTAAATTTGTGCATTTTTCTCCCCCTTTGGAAACAAGTTACCAAAACATTTGAAAATGCATAGTGCTAAACAACTCTCAGGCTTGATCTTCGGGAGGTGGTGCTGAGAGAACGCCAAGGACAAAAGCTTCTGATGAAGTGGCTGGAGCTGGTGGAGTAGCTGCTGGAGTTGGAACTGGAGCTATAGCTGCTGGTGCTGATGCTGTAGCTCTAGTGTCTGTCACTGGCACTGCAGCAGATCTCTGTCCTCTGGGCACTCTAGCAAATGCATTTTCGGTAGACTTGCCCTTCTTCTCCTCTGCTTCCTCCTGAAGTTGCTCAACTATAGTTTGGATCTCTGTGATCTTGACATCAAGGTCATAGAATTTTGTCTCAACAATCCTTTCCAAGCTCTCCTGGTTCTTGGTCAGGGTGGCCAGGCCCTGCTCAATCCTCAGAGTGGATTGGATCAGATATCCAAGCTGGTCTTGCTTGCTCTTCAAGAAGACCTGAGATGCCTCTTCCACAGTTGGCATCTTTGCAGCCTTCTCAGCTTTAGCTTTGGCTTTCTTCTCTTGTGCTTGCACAGATGATGGTTCATTCTCAGTCATGACAACTGTGTTGTCCTCAAATTCAGGATAGATGGGTAGATGCTCCTTGTCCAAGATGTACTTGCCTTTGCCCATCTTTGAATTGATGAGCTCCTGGATGTGTGGGGCATATCCACAACTTCTCTTCTGATCAGCTATAGTCCTCTTGATTGTTTCCATAATCAGGCTCATAACCTTGAACTTTTGTGGGACATCCAATATGTGCATCAAGTTGATAGCATGTCCTCTGATCATCTTGTGATCACCTAACTTGGGTAGAAGTGTGTGCCTCGGAATCCAATTGATTGTTGGCAGACCAGACAACAAGTAGTGTACAGATCCAAACTTGTGTCCAAAGCATCATTAGGGATCTCTTTGTACATATTTTCCATAGAGTTGTGGTCTTTCTTCTTCTTGGCATAGACATCCAAGTCATCCTCATGTTCCTCAGGAGCATTGATCAATTGAGCCCATTCTTCAACTGTAGACTGGTACCTAGTACGTTCAGACATCCACACAATCCTTCCATCTGGATAGAAGTGTGCAGTGGAGTAAAATTGCATAATGAGCTCATCATTCCACTTGGTGAACTTCTGAGCCACAAACTCATCAACTCCACATGCCTTGAAGCTGTCAAATACACCAGGGAAGTGATCCTCATTTTCCTTAATGAATTTCCAATCAACCCATCTCTTGTCACACACTATGGGCTTCTTGTCAAGTAAAACAGTCTCATAGAAGTCATGTTGTTCCTTACTGTGGAATCTGTAGTCCACAGCAGTCCTTCTCCTGGTGGCATATGGATCAAACTCTCTTCATAGCCACAACCCTGAATCCTTCCTGATTTTCATGTTCTCTGCAACTGGGTGTGCATCATTGTGATCAGGGATCTTGGGCTTCAGCTTTCTCAAATTGACAGAATCATCTTCCTCTTCTTCTTCAGCAGCTTGAGGCACTGGGGCCTTGTTCTTCTCCTCAGCAGGGATGTTCCTGGTGCTCCTCTTGGGTTTTGGCTTTGGAGCTGGAGCAGCAGCCTTGGGAGTAGCTTTGGGCTTAGATGGAGCAGCCCCTGATCTGATTGCATCTCCCATGAGCTTTTGAGCTTTGGGTGCTGGTGCAGCATCTTCTTCCTCTTCCTCTTCAGAATCTTTCCTCATTGAGGGCTTCCCAAGAACTCTAGCAGTAGTGGTTCTGGCCCTCTTCTTCTTATCCTCACCAGCTACTTCTTCTTCAGATTCAATAGTGAACTTCATAGTTTCACCTATGGAAACTTTTCTTGGCTTAGACATGGGCTGTCTTCCTGTTGGCCTCTTTGTTTTCAGACCTGGCTTAGTTGCAGCAGTTGAGCCATACTCTTTCTTCAGCACTTTCTTCCTTGAAGTGGCTTCATCTTCAACAGCCACATAGTCTTCATCCTCAGAGTCAGAAGTTCTCTTCTTCCTTAACCTGGTGGCAGCTTTTGGCAAGTTGCTTGGAGTGCTCATGCTGCCTTCATCATAGCTCCTAGAGGGACTAGTGCCATCACTCAACTGAACCTGTTCCTCTGACTTGTTCTGGCTGTCACTTTGGTCAGACATCTTGCAGGCAAACTGTCAGCAAACCCTGTGAATAGGTTATAGATGAGGTAGACTAGATTAGCATCACAAAGCATAGGAGTTTTGCAAAACAGATGACTTAAAAATTTAGTTTTAGTTCTTCACAGAAAGCATTTCGGATCTACCGATTAGTAAACTCAGTGATACCGAAGCAGCTTTTGGAACCTAAACTAGTGAACTGGGTCAGACCGAGTCACAGTTCGGTGGTACCGAGACTGCTAGGGTTTCACAGAGAATCGGACTCGGTCACACCGATTTGCAATTTTCGGTCGGACCGAAAATGCGTGTGCTCTGGCCTAAGCCAAAATCGGTGAGACCGATTTCTATAACTCGGTCGGTCTGAGATGAATTCGGCGGAGACCTAACCCTAAATTTTCAAACCAAAACTAATCTACGGGACGTTTTCGCGGGACAGGATGATTTCAATTGTGGAAAGAAACATGGCAAAGCAATGTGCTAAGAATCGGAGTTAAAGATTAGCACAATGATCAAGTCTGTACCCTAGTGCGGCGACGAACTTGCTACGGGCCGGCCTTTTCACAGCAATGGGCCTCTGTTGGGCCGTGCCACATGTCGACGTATCATAGGCGCTTTGGGTCCAATGAGTGGATGACATCTGTCCCAACGGTGAGCCGACACGTGTTTCCTCCAACCAATGATGATTTTACACGTGGAAAATCCCCATTGGTCGGGGCTGTTAACGGGTTATCGGATCCAAAACCGGACCCGATAGCTTAACGATGTTCCGTTACAGTGGATGCCACGTGTCGGTTACCCTTGACGAAAGCACTTCTGTGACGCGCGATTTATCGTCATGGAAGTGGACACTTCCGTGATGATAATTTTGGTAATGTCATGGAACACTTCTACGACAGCACAGGTATGACTATCTTGATTCTGTCATAAATTTGTCATGGATGTACATGCATGACAAAAAACGCGACCTACTGTGACAAACACGTATCATCACGGAAGTGTCTTTTTTTTGTAGTGTAACCCAAAGCAGTTGAATATGGGCAGTACCACGTCTACACTACAAGTTTATGCAAGCGGGACCAGAAGCTCCATAAAAGGGCTGTGAACGCCATTGAGCCGGCAGTTACCCGTTACTTGTGCTGGTCTGAGCAGCCTATTGTGTGGAGTCGTGAGGATCACCCACCCCGGGTTGACAATCCGGGTCACCTAGCTTTGGTGGTAGCGCCTCAGGTTGGAGATATAAATTCACTAAGGTACTCATGGACGGAGGTAGCAGCTTCAATATCCTTTATTATGAAACTTTTCGTCGCATGGGGCTGACTGACAAAAATCTTAAGCCATCAAATACTGTCTTTCATGGCGTGATGCCTGGCAAGTCGGCATACCCGGTTGGGAAAATAGCTCTGGAGGTTGCATTTGGGGATTATCATGATTCCAGGTCTGAGACATTGACCTTTGAAGTGGTGAAGATCAAAATCCCTTATCATGCTCTGTTTGGACGGCCGGCTTATGCCAAGTTCATGGCACGGCCTTGTTATGTTTATCTACAGCTTAAGATGTCGGGTTACAAGGGAACCATAACAGTGCATGGGAGCCGGAAGATAGCTTTGGAGTGTGAAGAAGGTGATGCAGCTTATGCTGAGTCGGTTTGTGCAAGGGAGGATTTAATATTTTATAAGGACAATGTTGATCCGGCGGACATGACATCTTTGAAAAAACCAACCACGGAACATGACCCAGCTTTGAAGTTTAAATCGGCGGATGATACCAAGCTAGTTGACTTCGTTCCTGGCGATTCGTCCAAGCAGTTCAGCATCAGTGCTAATCTGGATCTAAAATAGGAAAGCGCTCTCATCGGGTTCATCCATGAGAACCGGGACATTTTTGCATGGAAGTCTTCTGACATACCAGGTGTACCGAGGGAACTCGCCGAGCACACTCTCAATATCGATCCGAAGTTTAAACCAGTCAAGCAATTTCTGCATCGTTTTAACGAAGAAAGGCGTAAGGCTATTTGTGAAAAGGGTAGCCCGGCTCTTGGCGGCCGGGTTCATCGTTGAAGTTTTTCATCCTGAGTGGTTGGCTAACCCGGTGCTAGTACTTAAGAAGAACGGCACTTGGCGTATGTGTGTGGATTACACGGATTTAAACAAGGCTTGTCCGGCTAATCCTTTTGCTCTCGCTCGTATTGATCAAATTATTGATGCTACGGCGGGTTGTGAGCTGTTGAGTTTTTTGGATGCTTATGGTTATCATCAGATCAAAATGGCAGTTAAGGACCAGGAGAAGACAGCTTTCATTACTCCCTTTGGAGCCTTTGGTTACGTGTCTATGCCTTTTGGGCTCAACAGTGCCCAGGCGACTCACCAGCGATGTGTGCAGAATTGTCTTCATAATCAGATTGGGCGCAATGTTCATGCTTATGTGGATGATATTGTGGTGAAATCCAGAAAGAAGGAAACCTTGATAGATGACTTGAAGGAGACTTTTGACAATCTCCGGCTATATAAAATGATGCTTAATCCGGCCAAGTGTGTTTTTGGTGTACCGGCAGGCAAGCTATTGGGCTTTCTGGTTTCAGAGTGGGGTATTGAGGCTAACCTGGAAAAAATCAAGGCTATCACTTCCCTGGCTAAACCGAAGTGTGTCAATGACTTCCAGCGCTTAGCGGGTTGGATAGCGGTGTTGAGCCAGTTCATAAGCCGCCTAGGGGAGAAGGCTATCCCTCTATATCAGATGATGAAGAAGACAGACCATTTCGTCTGGAGTAATGCTGCTAATGAGGCATTTGAAGCACTTAAAAAACAACTGGCTGAACCACCGGTTCTTGCTGCTCCTGTTGATAAGGAGCCTTTGTTGTTATATGTGGCTGCTAATAGCCGAGCTGTCAGTGTGGCTTTAGTGGTGGAGAGGAAAGAGCAAGGAAAGGAGCATCCAGTTCAGCGTACGGTTTATTATATCAGTGAAGTGCTCATTGAGTCTAAACAGCGATATCCACATTGGCAGAAGCTAGTATATTGAGTCTTTATGGCTAGCCGCAAGCTCAAGCAGTATTTCTTTAGTCATCCTATCACTGTGGTTAGCTCTGCTCCCCTAGGAGACATTATTCAGAACAGGGCAGCTACAGGCCGAATCGCCAAGTGGGCCATTGAGCTTGGACCCCATGGTTTGAAATGTGTGCCTCGCACAACAATCAAATCTCAAGCCCTTGTGGATTTCATCAATGATTTGACGGAGTTACAGATGCCTGAGGAGAAACCGGACAACACATATTGGACTATTCACTTTGACGGGTCCAGACAGTTGGAAGGCTCGGGGGCTGGAGTTGTTTTAACTTCCCCACGAGGTGACAAATTGTGTTATGTTTTAAGGCTGATGTTCCCTTGTACTAACAAAGCAACTGAATATGAGGCTTTGCTTCATGGCCTCCGGATGGCTAAGGAGATGAATTTAAGCCGAAAGAGGATGAGACACTGGACAGGCAGATAACCCGGCGGTCTAAGTCAATGACTATTGCCAATGGAGAGCTGCATCACCGTAGTGTTACGGGGGCGTTTCAACGTTGTGTTTCTCCCGAAGAAGGCCGTGACATTCTACATGAGATTCATGAAGGAGATTGTGGTCATCACGCCGGCTCTAAATCTCTTGTAGCTAAGGCTTTTTGTCACGGATTTTATTGGCTGACGGCTCATGCTGATGCAGAAGACCTGGTCGGTAAATGTGATGGTTGTCAGAAGTTTTCACGGCGAGCTCACTTGCTGGCTCAAGAATTGAGGATGATTCCGATTACTAATCGTTCGCGGTCCGGGGGCTTGATATGGTTGGGCCTTTTAAAAGATCCAAGGATAAAAAGACTCATCTTTTAGTGGCAGTTGACAAATTCACAAAGTGGGTTGAAGCAGAACCAGTCAGTAAATGTGATGCGGCGACAGCAGTTCAGCTCATCAAAAAGGTGATCTTCCGTTTTGGTTTTTCCCACAGCATCATAACTGATTATGGCACTAATTTATCCAAGGGTGCTATGAAAGAGTTTTGTCAACGTGAGCACATTCGGCTTGATGTGTCATCGGTTGCTCACCCTCAATCCAATGGTCAAGCGGAGAGAGCCAATCAAGAAATTTTGCGAGGCATCAAGCCCCGGCTTATGGTTCCTTTGCAGAGGACGCCGGCTTGTTGGGTGGAAGAGCTGCCTTCTGTGTTATGGAGTATCAATACTACCCCCAACAGATCTACGGGTTATACTCCTTTCTTCATGGTTTACGGGGCAGAAACGGTTCTCCCTAGTGACATCCGTCATGACTCGCCCCGAGTGGCGGCTTATGTTGAAGCTGATAATGAAAAAGCACGCCAGGATGCACTTGACCTGTTAGATGAGGAGCGTGACATGGCGGCGGCTCGTTCGGCGATTTACTAGCAAGATTTGCGCCGTTATCACAGCCGTCGGGTTAAGACCAGAACCTTTCAATAAGGTGACTTGGTGCTCCGGCTTATCCAGTATCAAACTGATATGCACAAGCTGTCCCCACCTTGGGAAGGACCCTTTGTAGTCAGCAAGAATCTGAACAACGGGTCGTACTACCTTATCGATGTTCGAGACCGCAAGGACTCACGCACGTCGGAGGAGGAGACCAACCGGCTGTGGAACATTGCTCATCTTCGGCCCTACTACACTTGAGCCATCGGCTCTTACAATGTATATGTTTTCACAATGTACATATTATGATGATTATAACAAAGTTAGGCATCCCTGATAAAGCAGGGCCTCTGCCGTTTTATCACCAAGAATAACAAGTATTTCTTTTTACTTCAAAAGGTCATTTGGGGGCTTCCTGATCGTATTTGAATCATAGCTGTCGGTGCCCTCTTGATCGGCGCAATGCCAAAACTTATGGTCACTTGGGGGCTTCCTGTTCAAACATAGGTGTATTCAGCAAAGTAAACATAGCTGTCGGTACCCTCTTGATCGACGCAATGCCAAAACTTATGGTCACTTGGGGGCTTCCTGTTCAAACATAGGTGTATTCACCAAAGTGAACATAGCTGTCGGTACCCTCTTGATCGGTGCAATGCCAAAACTTATGGTCACTAGGGGGCTTCCTGATCGTATTCGAATCATAGCTGTCATTACCCTCTTGATCGGCCCAAGGCCACAAACCACTTGGGGGCATCCTGCTCGTATTCGAAGCATAGCTATTAACCCTTTTGGTCCGGCTTCCTGCTCGTATTCGAAGCATAGCCTCATTTCTGTCTTTTTGCTTGGTTTTTTAAACGTTTTTCGGTTCATCTTGCTACCATCTTGACATATGGTTTAAAGTGATTCAGGCCATGTAGCCTCAATTCTCACAGCTCATATTTGAAGCATACCCGTGGTTTCTATTAACCCGGCCTGGCTCTAGACAATAAGTCGCCAGTCCATGATGATATTAAATACTTGGAAGTATTGGCTTTTAAGTTTTTCGTTGTCACCCTTACTGCACAGATATCTTAAACCGGCAATGTTCATAAGTATCACATGTTAAATGCTGCCGGATTACTACCCAGCTTTGGCCATATTTGAGTCTACCTGTGGTTCTTGATAAACCGCCCTGGCCATATTTGAGTCATATTTGGAAGCATGGCACTCTAATTTTTTTTTTGGGATATTACCCCTTACTGCATCGGTCTGATAAACCGGCAGCTCTATCACATGTCACAGGTATGACATTTGTTAACCCGGCCCTGGTTATGAATTATTTTGATTACCTATAATCATATATGGGGTAGGATGACCCGTCCTGCGGTAAACCGCCAGGACACTTGTAATCTGATTATATGCAGGAACAGATTCACATAACTTATGTAAAACGACAGATGCAAAATGACAGATCTTAAGTTTCAAGGTCAACAGTGTCATGCAATATAACTTATGCATGATGGCATATCAGCTCTAAGTGTTTCAGCGAAGCCTATTACAAAAGCGTCTGGTGCCCAAAAAATAATTGTTTAAACAAGTCTTGCGGAAAGTAGATGCTACGCCAGCCTCCGGTTTATGAATCTTGGCCTGGTTGACTTGAAGGTTGTGGATCATCTAGCGCCGGTTCATCTTCCTCCTCTCTACCCAGTGGCTGGAAGTCAATGGTTGTCCAATCAATCCCAGTTAAGGCTTTGAATACAGCTTCATCACTTATAAGTGTGGAGGGGTCAACATCAGGGGCATAAGTGTGCTTACGGATTGGAGGAGTAAGATTTGGAACATCAAGTGGCGCTTTAATTCTCTTATTGTTGACATCATAAACCGACTGATAATATGAAAGATCAGTCTCTTCAGCCAATTTACTAACCAGTGGACGCATTTCCCTCATAATGGCAGTAAGGTCATCAGTACTGAAGTCTGACCCATCTTCCTTTATGCTTGGGCAGCCGTTTGCCAAATCGGCCAGATCAAGATCAGATATCCATGCTTTGGCCCGAGTCAGTGCGGTAAGATCACCCGCTCTTGCAGCTGATTTCTTCAGTTCTTCAAACCGTGCAGGCATCATGGACCGCCTTTCCAACGTCTCCTTGATCAAGGTTGGGGGCGGTTTGTTATGGGAAGCTGTGCAGATAACCCGTTGAACGCCGGTATATAACTGTTCTATGAGTGTATAGGCGGCTTTCAGTTTTTTCCGCATATCTAAGCCAGGATGAGCAACGCGGGTTCCTGCATCAACAAAGACATCTGTAAACCGGCAGTTTATTAGATAACACAGGTTTTAAAGCTTATGAGGCTGCTATTTACCAAAAACAGTAGCAGTCATGGCATTTATCTGCTGTTTTAAGCTAATAAGCTCTGTCGATACCGGTTTAAGGGCCATTTCAGCAACCTCGGCCCTCTTAAGTAGAGTTGACCTTTCTGTATCCCAACCTGCCCGATCATTCTTGAAGCTTTCTTTCAACTTTTCCATTGTTGCCAAGGCACTGGTCAGTTCATCCTTGGCCTTGGAAGTCTCTGATTGTTGGGATTTGATATTTTCTTGAAGGTCGGCATTTTGGGATTCCTTCTTGATAAGCTCAGCCTGCAAAAGACAAGCAATTTATGAGATGTCAATGCGTATTTGAAGTCCCAAGCAGATAACAAGTAATATACTTGGCACTTGGGGGCTAATGTCCATTGCTTCTTATATACCCTTTTTACAAGTCCCAAGCCCAATACAAGTATTATTCTTGACACTTGGGGGCTAATGCATATTTGCTCAAGACTATGGATTGTTATTTTCCCAATCATCAACTAGGTGGTAAACCGGTTTGAGAAGGTTCTAATTGTGAATTTTGGGTCTTACAAACATCATTAGTCTCAACTTAACATCTTTGTTAAGTTGACCCTTGGGAGCTACACGGGCAAAATTGAAGTCTTATTATTTTAAAGTCCCGGTTCAAGTTGAAAGTGTAAACCGTCCCTTGGGGGCGACTGGAGTTGATCTATATGGTTATTGGAAGTTTACAGCACATTGTATTCTCTTATGTCTAATAAACTTGGCGGCTAAGGGAAGTATATTCCTACAAAGTCAACAGCATTTACCTCATATCGCTCCTTCATCAGATTTAGTAAACCGGCTTCATAGTCGCATGCTTGTATACAGACGGTTTAAAAACCCAGAATGAATATCTTGGGCACTGAGGTGGGCATAGCTTTCCAAGTCTACCTTCCACTTGCCTTTGTCAACAGCAAAAATTTCCTCTTTGGCGCTGTGTTTTGACAGAGCAGTGGGATTGCCCGGGGTCGTATAACTAACACGAGTGACCACAACATCGTCAGTCTTGTCATTAGCAGCTTTAGTTGGGCTTGGCGGTTTATCAGTATTGCTCATCGGGTCAACGCCCATAGGCTCAGCAAAGACTGCATGATCCTGCTGTGGTGGATCGTCAAGAGTGATTTCAGCATTTGGGTTATAAGGTTCCGGGGTTCTTTCCGGATCAGATGGATTGGGGTTATCAACCGGTTTATTCAGTTTGGCCTTCTTGCTGGGTCTGGCCTTGGCCCTGAAAATAAGGCGCAAATAACAGGTTAGTATAATGATCAAACAGAAGATATAAGGAGTAAAAAAACATACCCACCTAGGAATAGTTTTGAGCGTTGGGATTTGTGTTCCTGTTGATTCGCCAGAGGAAGAGTGAGAAGTCCCCTGATAGTTTGAATCAGACGGGTTAAGAGGTTGTCAAAAATAACCCGCCTTGGGGTAAAGTATGTCAGAAATATGTAAGACCTCTGGACGGCGTTTGTGAAGCGGAGTGTTTGGTAAACCGGAAGAAGTGATCACGTTGCCGCTATGCCGGGTCGTGGGGCGAGCTTCATGTTGCTGTCTCTTCAAAAGAAAGTTTGGACCCAAGTGAGCTAGAGGGTGAGAAAATCTTACTTTCCGGTTTGCTTGTGGGTTTTCTGTGTTGGCAGCGGTTCTGAGCCGGAGGAAAGAATAATTACCTCTACGTCGTCCTGATAACAATTATTGGCAATGAGATGTATGAAAAAGGAGCAAAGTGAATCAAGTTCTACCTCTGATTCAGGATTATCATCGTCGTTGTCAATGTTTAACTCGACAGACTCGGCAGTTTTCTTTTTGGCGGGCTTTTCATTGACCTTTGTCTTGGCACGAGCTGTTTTGGCCGGTTTATCCTGCGGTTTCCTCTTCCAGAATGGATCATCAGCCTGTTAAGATTAAAAAGATCATAATGGAATATTAAGAATATGGATTAAGCAGGAGTTGAGCAATTCTTACGGCTGGCGGTTTGTTTGAAGTGCAGAAAGGACTAAGTCTTGTTTTGCTACACTCGGTCACCGATTCATTGAACATTTTCTTGACGGATTCGGTAACTTCTACATCGGATAGCTGAATATCAATGTGGCGTTGGGGGTCTTTCATGTCTCCCATGTATTCACACATTAAACCGGGGCGACGGCTTAAGGGCAAAATACTCCAAGACACCCAGCAGTGGACAAAATCAATGCCCGTTAAACCATTTGCCACAAAGGCTCTGAGCTTTGAAAGTTGTGGTGCATACTTGGCCCGTTCCTTTGCACTAAGTCTTTGGGGGAGTGGATGTGTACTGGTAAGCCGGTGAGCACGATAACCCGGCAAAGGATTATCGCCAGCAAGAGATGTATCTTGGTAGTAGAACCAAGTCTGATTCCAATCTTTGGGGTGGCTATGATGATTAGCGTGAGGGAAGCTGACATATTTTCTCTTTTGAATTGAAACCCCGCCAAGTTCAGTATTGGGCCCGTCTACAAATTCCGTACGGCGGTTTAAGTGGTAGAAATCTCTGAACAGGTCAACTGTGGGCTCCTCTTGAAGGTAAGCTTCACAGAACGCTTGAAAATTGCAAATGTTGGACATGCAGTTAGGTCCAATATCTTGAGGGTGAAGTTGGAGGAAATGAAGCACATCTCGGAATTTTTTTGATCCGGGAGGGCTGAACCCTCGACTCAGATGGTCAACAAAAACGATCACTTCCCCATCCTTGGGTTCAGGAGGATTTTCTAAACCGGAAGCCCTCCACTGGATATCTTCCTTTTTGGCTAAAGCGCCATTGGCGACACAATTGTTTAGATCTTCCTCGATAATCCGGGATTGAACCCAGTTACAGGAATAAAAGGACTTGGCCATTTGTTTGAGGATCTTAAAGAAAATTTGTGCCGGTTTAAAGGTTCATGGTTAATCCGTTGGAGGTTAAGAGGCAGACAGTGATAAGCATGTATAAGTGTTAAACCAGAGATTAACGTTATTAAATTACAGAGATGCGCTATTGGCGGTTTAAGAGGGGACTAATGGTACCTGGCGGGTTATTATTTCTTCAGTTAAACCGCGTGTACAGATATTGAAAGTATAGATATGAAAGATGGAAAATTGCTAAGTGATGAAAAATAGGTTTCACAGATCAATATCATAATTTGGATCTACTGCGTGTCAGGAAATGAAAATATATTTAGACTTAAATATTGGTGATTGAGCAGTTCATAAGGTCCAGATTGGATTTTCTATTCAAAAAGAGACGCTCTGATGAGGAAAAATGAGTTATGGCTATTGCAGCACAGGAAAAGTATCAAGTTCGAATTAAGTATTTGTGCTACGGCGAAGAACAGCGAAGAACAGCGACGAGCTTCCGTGAACTTGTGTAACCCTAATGAGATCTACGGAGGGGGAAGAGGAAGAGCTTACCGAGGCTGTTGGGCGGCGGAGGCACGCAAGTGGAATCTGGACTAGTCAGGTTGATGCAGTGGCCGATGTTGAAGCAAAGGTGAAGATCAATGGCGGCGGCTGGGCTCGGGCGCATGACGTTGCAAGGTGGAAGAAGAAGACGAGGAGGTCGAGGGGGAAAGGTGAAAGGGACCCCTGGCCCTATTTATAAGGGACAGGACGGATGACAGGCGTGAAAATCGAGGAGGCCGAAAAATGGGCATCTAATATTATGACTGCCTCGATTGTCGGGTTTTCCAATAAAATGAAAGGTATATACAAAGACTTGGGTCTAGTGCAGATTTAATTACAAATGACATCACGGCGAATTACCATGATCCAAAGAGATGACGTCATGATGAATTATAAGGTTTGCAGAGATAATGAATAAGGATTTTTTAAGATTGACATGAACAAGGTCAAATCAACCTGGGGCCTAATGTTGGGGTTATAACTATTGAGTATAAACCGCCCAGGAGGGGCCGGATTATACTCATGGCGGTTCACCAGTATTGAAGCCCATGAAGACATAGAAGATGGCGACTTACGAAGGAGATTTACTAAGAAGGCTCAAAGCCGAAAGGCGGGTTAGGGCCCATAGATATAAACCGCCATATGTATGTATGACTTGTATTGTAAGGTATGAAAGAGTAGATACCGAGTCGGACACGTTTATGAACCGACTAGGATTCTGTGAGCCGCGGGGTGTCAACCTGTGTATATAAAGGGACGACCCGGCGGCGGTTTAGGGCAAGAAAGAAGAGATCGAAAGCTAGGTTAAGCGTATTCGCTCCCTGGTAATCGAAACATAACCAATCCCACCTCAAACTGGACTAAGCATTTACCTTCACCGCAAGGGGCCGAACCAGCTGTCGCTCCCCCACACTCCTAGTCAACCTCCCGCACCACCCATTTGTCTCCTCTCCTCTCCTCTCCTAGGCTCTCCTAGGCCCCTCTAGGGGACTCCCCCGCCGGTGGCCACTCCGGCCCCGGCTTCCACCTCCCTCTGCGCCGGTGGCCACTCCGACCCCGGCGTCCACCTGGTCTCCTTGCTTCTTCCACGATCATCTCTTCTCGGTGGAACAATGGCACCTTTTTCTCTCAACTTTGACAGGGGCAAGAAGTTTCAAGCCTTCATGAGGAGCATGTTTGGGCACCCTGTGGTCTTCTCTCCTAGCTTTCGGCAAAAGGAATTCATCTTGGTCGTGTCATTCTGCCGGGCTACATTCAAGTTGGACACGCATATGGTTAGTATTGCTCTTCAGTCAGCTTTTGGAGGTTATCCTCAAGGTTTTAGGGTCTCCTCTCTCAAGGACCATTCTTTCAAGTTCTCAGTTGCTTCCAAATCGGTGGGTTCTCACATTTACAATGCGGGGAAAGTGGTTGAGAAAGATTTTGAGATGGTTTTTAGTCTTTGGGGTAATGGAGGTCCTAACAGACGTTGTGAAGAATTACTGTTTTACAAAGAGTTAGATGCTGAGTGGACCGTTGTTGGTCATAAGGGCAAAGCCATTGTTCATTGCTCCGGCGAACATCGGAGTGCATCTCAGATGAGGGATCATAGGTCGGTTTTCCAACGGTTATCCAGGGCAGTTGATATGGATCGTGATTTGAGTCAGCCTTCAATTGAGAATTTTACTACAGCAGTTAATGGGCCCATTATTGAGGATCAGGAGCGCATTTCGGAATTTTATAATAGCACACGTTATTTTGAACGTGCATGCTTTGCATGTGGTGACGTGGGTCACCTGGCGCGCTTCTGTCCAAAGCCCAGGCTAACTGGGTTGTGGCCTTTTATCCCAGTAGCAACATTCAGTAGCCCACCAGCCGAGGCCTGGGCCGAGGGGGTGGTTTCTGACTGGTTCAGGCACATTGGGCCGGCCCAGGAGCCAAGATTGGTTGCCTCATTTAGGGAGCTGGTCTCGGGTCATTTCCTAAATTTTCAACCAAGACCGTAGACAGACTCCTCGCATTCCACTCCTACTTCCCTTTCTGTGCAAGCTCGTTCAACCTCTCCGGCATTGCTGTCAGACCCCGAGCTCCACTCATCTGCAGAGGCCATTATGGCGAACATTCCCATCGATCCTCAGCCGTTTGTGCCGCACGGGTTCCAGATTCAGCAGATTGAGGGGAGAAATGGAGTTATCAGGGTGGTTCTTCCGCCTCGACCGCGTCGCCATGAGGATTGGAACATCGCCACCATCCAACCTCTTCCAGATGAGGTACACTTCCCCAACGTCCGTGATGTTTTAAAAGATTTTCTGCAGAATGACCCTGATGCTCAAGTTGGCTTTAGAGAGATTCATCCTTGCCCATTTGGGGAGGCATATGTTCAGTTTAGGCATATCTGTGATAGGGACAGGATGGTCAGAGACAGCCCTCATGCTTTTGGGGATGTTTTCATCACATTTACTAAGCATAACGAGGGCAGGAACTGGAGGAGAGTGCAATTTAACAGGGTGTGTTGGCTGCTGATTGTTGGCGTTCCTTTCGACCACTGCAACACTGAAGATATTGCCACAACAATAAACTGGGAAAAGGAAGATGCTCTCAAGGGTAAGATTCTGGTCAAGGCAAGAGTGACTGACTTGATTGAAATACCTAAGAGCATTCGTTGGTCTGAAGGAGAAAACGTTGAAGAAGGATCACTAACTAGCTCTGTTGAGGTCCTGCTGGTGGAAATGCAGGGTGGTGGTCCTGCAGATGAAGACCCTTTCCCCCCTCCAGGAGTTGATGCACATCCCATTCCTCAGAATGCTAATGATTTTCCAGGATTCCATAACATGTAGTTGAACAATGCACCTGCAGATAATGCAGAGTGGGAGGAGTGGGATGAGCAGGGGCATTGGGCTTTGCCTCAGCCAGCAGCTCAGCCTATGGACTTAATCCAGCAGCAACAGCAAGAGGAAGTTCAAATGGATGCAAATGAAGTTCTGCCCAACAGCAGCATTACCACAACAGTTTCTTTATCTGAAGGTTTGTCCTCACACGATGGTGGACCTAATATTCAGAATCAAGAGGTTAATCAAGTGGATTTGGCTAACGTGGAGGCCCCTCTTGGTGATGGTCTTCATAATTTACTGCAAGCTTATCCATCTGATGCTGAAAATGAGGTGGAAGACGGTGAATTCATTGCACCTATGAATCAACAAGTGGCTCTTGCTGATCATATGGTTCAGGTTGAAGCTCCTGCTCCTGGTCTGAACATTGTAAATGACATCCAGAATGACACTGATCTCATCCATCAGGAGGCCCAGCAAGTTCAGGTGCCGGAAGCTTTTCAGAATGACTCTGGTCCTATTCAACAGGAGGCTCTGCAAATTCAGGTGCCAGAAGCAGTAGAAGTCTTTGGTGATGCTGCTGTGCAGAAAATTCCAAATGACCCACAGCTAGCTGCAGAACAGAGCATTCTCAAAGAAGTGCCTTCAGCTATTGAGTAGAATGCTGGTCCTTATGCAGGTATATCTAATGCTAATTTGGATATTGCTTCTAATTCCTTGATCAATTCACAAGAAGTGTTTCAGTTGGCCTCACAGCATGCTTTTTCTATTATTGATGGTGCCCATCTTATGTCTGAGGAAGGCATTGAGCTCTGAGGGAGACATTTTGCACCTTCTCCCACACAGGTGGCAAGTTCTTTCACTTCAGATATCCCAGTAAGTTGGTTTAATTTTATTCTGCACTTGCTCCTGACTCCAGACAAATTTGATTGGACATTGCAACTTCTGAAATCATCCTTGTGGCAAATCTTGATCGGGAACTGCAAAGAGGAAGATACTATGACTTTTTGTATCCCTGATAAGTGCTCTGTCTCCCAGGCCCCGGTATGCAAGCGACAGTCACCTGCTGGCTTTCACAAGGAAAATGCTGGATGTAGCCCAGCAGCTCACTCTTCTTCTGGAGCAGGCAGTCCTCTGAAAATGGTCTCTCCAACTAATGTGATACTCTTGCCTGCTGGTGAAGCTATTTCCAGGAAAAGGAGGGGAAAGGGACCCCTAGTTGAAACCCAGGTAAGGAGAAGTGGAAGAATTAGAGAGGAAAACAAAGGTTTTAAAAGAAATTCTTGCTCTGGAAATTCATGTCTTCCTTGCAATGTTGCTGCTCCAGTTTTGCACAGTAAAGTAGTTAAAAATCTCACCTCATCCTTTTGCAAGGTGGCTGGAGAGGACCTGCAAGAGAGCATGGCAAAGAGGGCTAGAAATAAGGAGTCTGATGGGGAGGCCAAGAATTCCAAGGCCAAGGAGAACAACAACTCTAGTGCAGAATGATTAGTAAACCCTTTATATATGTTGGCTGCACAGCCAGGGTCCATGGGGAAAATGTTACTAAGTTAGTTTCACAAATACTGAACTCTATGTACTGCCTGAGGCATTTTGTTATGTGTATGACCGGGATCTTTCCTGCTAGTCTGTCTGACTCTTGCTATAATGGTTTGCTCTTCTGGATGACTTGTATGATGCTAATTTGGGCACATAGATTTCTGCAAGTAATCTGTTCCGCTCAGTATTTACTCAGTTTCTATGGGTGTTGTATGGTGGTCTGTCAAAGACTGGTCTTTGATAGCAGTTTAAAAACAATCATGTTACATAATGAATAATATGAGATCTTGCAACATACTAAATTGGAACATTAGAGGCATAAATGCAGAAGTCAAGTGGCTAGCTTTAAAGCAAAAAATAGAAGAAAGTGCAGCTGGGATCATATGTTTGCAGGAGACCAAAAGAGAGGGGTTTGATTTGTCTTATGTCCACAACTTCTGTCCACACAGATTTTCTAAATTTGAGTACCTGCCTTCTATTGGGGCCTCTGGAGGTTTAATTATAATCTGGGTTGGCTCTCTTTTTCATGGAGAAGTTCTGTTCCAAAACAAGTTTTCTCTCTCACTGAAATTCACTTGTAGCATTTCCAACCAGTCTTGGGTTTTGACAAACATCTATGGTCCTAGCAACCAGGAAGACAAAGCTGAATTTCTGCAATGGTTTAGTAACATCCAAATGCCCCCTGATGTGGATTGGATAGTGATGGGTGACTTCAATTTCATCAGATCTCCTAATGATAGGAACAAACCAGGGGGAGATGTCAATCAAATGCTCCTCTTTAATGAAGCTATTAGTAACTTAGGTTTGCTTGAACTACCCTTAAAAGGTAGACAATTCAGTTGGAGTAATATGCAGGAGAACCCACTATTAGAAAAAACTTGACTGGTTCTTCACTTCTGCTTCCTGGATGATTTCATACCCAGATTCCATAGCTCTTCCTCTTGCAAGACCTATTTCTAACCACTTGCCATGTTTGATTAAAGTGGGAACTTCTATTCCAAAAGCAAAAGTGTTTAGATTTGAGAATTACTGGTTGAAACGCGGCTCTTTTAAAGACATAGTCAAAGCAGCCTGGGACATTCCTGTGGGTTACACAAATCCTGCCAAGTTGATCAATGCCAAGTTAAAAAACCTAAGGAGGGCCCTAAAATTATGGTCAAAGAATTTGACATGTCTTAAGAAGCAGATTGCAGACATCAATGAGTGCATTTTTCTCCTTGATTTCTTTGAGGAATTTAGAAGACTGGATACCATAGAGTGGAATTGTAGAGCCTTGCTAAAAGAACACTTGCTGACTATCTTGAAGAACCAGAGGATTTATTGGAAACAAAGAGGAGAAGTTAAAGGAGTAAAATTTGGAGATGAAAATACAAAGTTTTTCCACACCAGAGCCTCAATTAATTACAGACATAATAAGATTGCTATGCTCCTTAATGAGGATCAAATTGAAATGACTGATCATGATAGAAATGCTGGCTTCCTTTGGGAAGCCTTTAAACAGAGATTAGGAAAATCTTAGGGACGTACTATGCATTTTGATTTGGAAGACCTTCTTGGCAATCAGATCAACCAAGATATCTTCAAGGACATTGAATAGCCATTCTCAGATGAGGAAATAAATAATGTGGTTAAGGACTTGCCTACTGATAAATCCCCTGGGCCAGATGGTTTCAACAATGAGTTTATAAAAGCATGCTGGGACATTATTGGAGCTGATGTAAGAAACTTGGTGCATGCCTTCCATGAAGGTAATATTTCTCTAGAGAGCATCAACACCTCATATATCACCCTCATCCCCAAGAACTCTGCTCCTCTTACCCCTAGTGATTTTAGACCCATTTCCTTGCTTAATGGGGTGCTCAAGATCATCACCAAGTTATTGGCAAATAGATTGCAAAAAGTTATTTTGCAAATGATCCGCATTAACCAATATGGATTTCTTAAGGACGGGGTTATCCAGGACTGTTTGGGGTGGTCCTATGAATACATTCACCAATGTTACAAATCCAGGGAAGAATTGCTTGTGCTGAAATTAGACTTTGAAAAAGCTTTTGATTCCATTGAACACCAAGCAATTATAGATATTCTCAGAGCAAAAGGTTTTGGCAACAAGTGGATCTCATGGATAGAAATGATCTTTAACTCTGCTTCAACTGCTGTAATGCTGAATGGAGTACCTGGTAAGAAGATTTACTGTAGAAGGGGAGTTCCACAAGGAGATCCTCTATCACCACTGTTGTTTGTTATAGCTGTAGACCTGCTTCAATCAGTAATCAATAAAGCAATGGGAATGGGCCTTCTTCATGCACCTCTACAAATAAATTCCAGCACTGACTTTCCAATTGTCAGGTATGCAGATGACACCTTGTTAATAATGCAAGCTGATTCTAGACAACTCATTTGTCTTAAAGCCCTTCTGAACACTTTTGCCTCTGCCACTGGTTTAAAGGCAAACTACCAGAAGTCTAACATGGTACCTATTAATATTCAAGGAGAGAGGGCTCAAATTTATGCTGGAACTCTTAATTGTCAGATGGGACACTTCCCATTCACATACCTTAGGCTTCCTTTAGGACTTCACAAACCAACAGTGGAGCAGTGTTTACCACTTGTTAACAGGATTGCAAAAAGATTAGCTAGCATTGCCACATTCATGACCTATGCAGGCAGATTGTTAATGGTTAAATCAGTCCTGGCATCTCTCACAATTTTCTATATGAGCTGCTTGGATGTTCCAGTCACTATTAAACAACAAATATTGAAATATTTCAGGTACTGCTTGTGGAGAGGACCAGATATGGAGGACCATAGACCAGCTTTAATAAAATGGACCACAGTCTGTAGACCAAAGTGCCAGGGAGGGCTAGGAGTCATGGATATCTTCACTCAGAACAAGGCATTGCTTATGAAAAACTTACACAAGTTCTACAACAGACATGACATTCCATGGGTGAATTTGATTTGGGAAGAACACTATAATGATGACAAGTTGCCAGGAGATGAGTTAGTAGGTTCTTTCTGGTGGAAGGCAAACTTGCAATTAGTTCAACAGTTTAAAGGCTTAGCAAGGTGCAACTTGGGAGATGGCAGAAGTGCTTTTTTCTGGTTTGACATATGGTCTGAGCAAATACTGCAGCATTAGTTCCCACATCTTTTATCCTTTGTGATTAATGCCAAACTTACAGTGCAGCAGGTCCTGGCCACAGAGTACTTTGAAGATCTTTTTCACCTTCCATTATCAATGGAGGCCCATGAACAATTCTTGCAGCTTGAAGAGATGTGTTACTCCATGAGGCAATCGCGGTACCAGAATCACAAAGACACATGGAGTTACATCTGGGGTAATGAACAATTTTCCTCTGCCAAGGCTTACAATGTTATGATTGGTTTCAAACAAACTCCACCACACTTCAACTGGATCAGGAATTCATCATGCCAGCCCAAGCACAAAATGTTCTTCTGGACGCTCTTACATGACAGACTCAATACAAGAAATCTTTTGAGAAGGAAATCATTTGTTTTAGAAGACTATAACTGTGCTCTCAGGGGGTGGCAACAAGAGGAAACCCTGTATCATTTGTTCTGGGGATGCACTTTTGCTGAGAGATGTTGGGATCATATCTGCCACACCGGATCTCCAAATTTATCTGTTCTTGAGGCATTTCAGGACATTAAAGAAAAGCTAAGACTACCTTTTTCATGGACATAATAATACTTACCTCTTGGGCTATCTGGATTTCCAGAAACAACAAGATATTTGAACATATCCACCCCACTTTCCAAGGATGGAAAAACATATTCTTGATGGAGCTGAAGTTACTGAAGCACAGAATGAGACCAAAGCATGCCAACCAATTCAACTCATGGCTGGCTCTTCAAGGATAGCTTCATTTCTCTGTATTGGCAGCTCCTTCCTGCCTAGTCTCTAGCTTTAGCCTTAGTTCTAGCCTTTCTCTTAGCCTTTTTTTGGTTACTCCTTGCTTCTTTAGCTTCTTCTCTTTTTTCTTTTGCTTCTTCTTCTTTTCTTTTTTCTGTTCTTCTTAAGGGGCTCCTCTCAAGCCCTTGTATTCCTTTTTTCTTGCCTTGTACTGCTGGACCTTGCTTAGTTATTTATAAAAATTGCAGTGGGGTGTTTTGCCCTACTGTTTATAGTCAAAAAAGGGGCCGAACCAGTATAAAATCCTTGTGTCCTTTGTCCTGTTTAACCCCTTTAAGCTAACCTAGTTGCGATAGCTCCACAACTAAGTCCTCACACTAGGACATCTGCCATGACTATTCCACGACACCAAGATTAGTTGTTGACACTTCTTGAATATTATCTTGGGGTGCCTCGGGCATCCCCAAGTTTAGCCTTTTGCGAATCCTTATTCCTTCAGCCATCGCGATCTCACCCAAAACTTGAAAACTTCAATCACACAAAACTCAACAAAACTTCGTGAGATCTGTTACTATAAGAAAGCAAATCACTACTTTAAGTACTGTTGCAAACCCATTCATATTTTTAATGTACTATATCTACTATATTTTAACTTTTCCATGGCAAAAAAATTTCAAAGGAAACCATAGAATCATCAAAACAAGCACATATAACACAATAAAAACAGAATCGGTCAAAAACAGAACAGTATGTAGCAATTTGAATGTTTCGAATACTTCTGTAACTCCAAAAATTCCAAAAATCTAGGAAAACGCAGGAAATTTGTATATCAACCTTGTGTAAAACAATTCAGAGCAAATTCATGTTTCTGTGATTTATGAAAAAAAATCTGAGTGCCAAAGTTTATGTTTTTCAACAAGATCGAATCAACTATCACCCAAATCATCCCAAAGGCTTTGCTTGGCACAAACAATAATTTAAACCACGAAAACACATCTGAACAGAGGCATAATTGGGTGTTTAATTGAAAACGGCAAGAAAACCAAAAAGCAAAAAGATACAAGATGGGTTGCCTCCCAACAAGCGCTCTCGTTTTACGCCCCTAGCTAGGCATAATGCGAAGGATCTAAGTATTGTCATCTTTGTTTCTAGATCCATAGGATGCCCTCATGATTGATTCATATGATGGCTTAATTCTAGTTCTAGGGAAGTGTTCCATACCCTTTCTTAGTGGAAATTGAAATTTAATACTGCATTGTTTCATATCAATCACAACACCGATAGTACGTAAAAATGGTCTACCAAGAATAATTGGACAGGACGGATTGCAATCAGTATCAAGAACAATAAAATATATGGCCACATAAGTCCTATTTGCAAGAATAAGAACATCATTAATTCTTCTCATAGGTTTTTAAATAGTAGAATCCGCCAGGTGCAAATTTAGAGATCACTCTTCAATATCGGTAAGACCAAGCACAACACATAAAGATTTCGGAATTGTAGAAACACTAGCACCCAAGTCACATAAAGCAAAACACTCATAATTTTTTATCTTGACTTTGATAGTAGGTTCCCATTCATCATGTAATTTTCTACGAATTGAAACCTCTGATTCCAACATTTCTTCTAAAGATTTCATCATAGCATCAACAATATGTTTTGTAAAAGCTTTATTTTGTCCATAAGCATGGGGTGAATTTATCATGGATTGCAACAGAGAAATACAATCAATCAAAGAGCAACTATCATAATTAAAGTCTTTGTAATCCAAAAGAGTGGGCACATCACTAGTTAAAGTTTTGACCTCTTCAAACCCACTTTTATCAATTTTCTCAACAAGATTTTCACCCTCCGAATTATCGGGACGCCTTCTAACTAAAGTTGACTCTTCTTCACTCCCTTTATTATCAATATTAATTTTACTAAACAAAGAATCAATAGAAGAAACACCAATCGTTTTAAGATCTTCATCACTTTTATGAAAGCAATCACTAGAAAATGCTTTTTTCTAAAAATTCTCTTCTAACTCTAAGCATAGCAGTTCTTTTCATACTTTCATCCATAGAAACATAAATAGCCTTAATTGATTCGTCAACCTTAGGCACAAAAATTTTCTACATCATGAGAAATTCTATCAATACTTCTAGACATATCATCAATCTTATTCAGCTTTTCTTTTATTGTAGCGTCAATTTTTTTTTTGAGTATTGATAAATTATTTAATATTATTCTCAAGATCAGAGGTGTTCCTATTATTATTATAAGAAGTATTATCATAGGAATTACCATAATTATTAAAGGAATTACTAGGAAAAGGCTTAGGATTAAAATTACCTCTGTAAGCATTGTTATTTAAATTGTTTCGCGAGATAAAATTCACATCTATGGCATCACTAATTTGCTCAATCAAAGTAGACATAGGCACATCATTAAAATCAATAGGGGCAATTTTATTAGCAACCAATTTCATAAGAGCATCAACTTTTTCACTCAAAGAAGAAATTTCTTCAACCGAATTAACTTTTTGACTAGTAGGAGCTCTTTTGGTATGCCATTGTGAATAAATTGCCCTAATATTATCAACCAATTTGGTGGCTTCAACCAAAGTAATTTCCATAAAGGTACCACTGTGGCGGAGTCCAAAAGATTTCGACAAACAAAATTCAACCCCGCATAAAAATTTTGTATGGTCATCCAAAGATTTAACCCATGAGTTGGGCAATTCCTTAGCATTAATTTCATCCTTTTCCAAGATTGTACAACATGCTCATGTTCAAGTTGCTTGAAATTCATGATCTGGGTTCTAAGGGAAATAATTTTTGCGGGCGGAAAATACTTAGTAATAAAGGCATCTTTGCACTTATCCCAAGAATCGATACTATTGTGAGGCAAAGAAGAAAACCAAATTTTTGCACGATCTCACAAAGAAAACGGGAATACTTTCAACTTCACAATATCATTGTCCACATCTTTTTTTCTTTTGCATATCGCATAATTCCATGAATGTGTTAAGATGGGATGCGTCATCCTCATTAGGAGTACCGAAAAATTTATCTTTCAAAACAAGATTCAGCAAAGCGGCATTAGTATCACCAGACTCGGTTCTAGTGGCGGGAGGAGCAATCCGAGTGATAATTAAATCATCGTTGTTGGTATTGGAGAAATCACACAACTTGGTGTTCTCTTGAGTCATCGTGACTACTGAGGGAGTCCTGGACTAAGGGGTCCTCGGGCGTCCGGTCTGTTAGCCATGGGACGGACTGATGGGCTGTGAAGATACGAAGACCGAAGACTGCACCCGTGTCCGGATGGGACTCTCCTGGCGTGGAAGGCAAGCTTGGCGACCAAATATGTAGATTCCCTTCTTTGTAACCAACCTTGTGTAACCCTAGATCCTCCCGGTGTCTATCTAAACCGGAGGACTTAGTCCGGAGGGAGGATATACATTACAATATTCATACAGGCTAGGCCTCTAGGGTTTTAGCCATTACGATCTCGTGGTAGATCAACTCTTGTAATTCTCATATTCATCAAGATCAATCAAGAAGGAAGTAGGGTATTACCTCCATAGAGAGGGCCCGAACCTGGGTAAACATCGTGTCCCCTGTGTCCTGTTAACATCGACCTTAGACGCACAGTTCGGGACCCCCTACCCGAGATCCGTCGGTTTTGACACCGACATTGGTGCTTTCATTGAGAGTTCCACTGTGCCGTCCCTTAAAGGTTTTACGGCCCCTTCAATCATCAGCGACGATGCTGTCCAAGGCGAGACCTTCCTCCCTGGACAGATCTTCGTGTTCGGCGGCTTCGCACTGCGGGCCAACTCGCTTGGCCATCTGGAGTAGATCGATAGCTACGCCCCTGGCCACCAGGTCAGATTTGGGAGCTTGAACTACATTGCGGACATCCGTGGAGATTTGATCTTCGCCGGATTCGAGACCGCGGCAACCACTCCTGGTCACCCCGATGAACATGACCTAAATCTATCATCGGATCACATCCAGGAGACAGCTCCTGTAACCGCTCTGACCTTAGATCCGGAGCAGACTGCGCCATCCAAGGACGGGAAGCTCAACCCCACCATGGAGGCCACTGATTCCCCGGCATTGGAGCCGCACATGGACTTAACCTCACACGATATCTGTGTCAGCGGAACTCCGGACTCGTCTCTGGTTGTAAGTTCCGAACCATGTGAGCCCGCGGACGCCGAACTTGATCGTTTATCGATCTTTGAGTCCAGCGCCGCGGACATCTTCCAACACTCGCCCTTCGGTGATGCTAAACTCATTAAAGAACCTGTCCTTGGCGGAGGACTCACCGCCGAATTGTATCCGGTTCGAACTGGTGGCTGATGATGGAGAATCTCGTTTCCCACCCACCGCCCACTTGATAGCCACTGTCGAAGACCTAACCGACACGCTCGACTACGACTCCGAAGACATCGACGGTATGGACGACGATGCCGAAGACGAGGAGGCCTAAAACCCGCCGTTCACTGGACGATGGATGGCCACTTCCTCATATGATGTATACATGGTAGATACGCCGGAAAATAATAGCGGTGATGACAAGGAAAACCCAGTGAAGGAGGACCCTCCTAAGACACAACCAAAGCTCCGGCGTCAGCGGCGCCACTCTGAATCGCGTCGCAGCAGAGACGACAACACCGGCACAGGAGACGACAACACTCTGGATGGCGCCGAACACACAGAGGAACCCGATGAACAAACTGCCGAACAAGACAATCGGGAAGATGGGCAAGCCAGCCCTGATGAACAGGCCATAGAAGAAGACTCGGAGGACTGCAATTATCATCCGCCCTCCAAGGAGGAGGTGAGCCTCGGCAACGAAGAGTTCATCGTGCCTGAGGAACCTCTCGATTAGGAGCGCTTTAAGCTTCGGCTAATAGCCACTGCGAGGAGCCTGAAAAAGAAGCAACAGCAGCTTCAAGCTGATCAAAACCTGCTCAACGACAGGTGGACCGATGTCTTGGCATCTGAGGAATACGGCCTTAAACACCCAGCCAAAAGTTACCCGAAGCGCAAATTGCTACCTCAGTTCGATGACGAGGCGCCAGAGCCCGCACCAGCATCACGCAATGCGGTTGATCGGCCACCACGCGGTCGGGATAAAACAGCAACCCGAGCCAAAAACCAGACTGTCCCACCTCGCCATGAAGGCAGGGATAAGACAGCTCGGGGCTATACATATGACCTCCGTCAAGACCTGGACGGTAGAGCAGTACATACAAGATCGATCTACGGATCGCAAGGACGTGCCTTGACACACGAGGACGGCTATCTATTCAGACGTGACAAACCCAGTCATGCCCGGGACGAAAACCGCAGACGGACTCCATCGGAGCTACGTTGTGATGCGGCCCGATATAGAGGTGCCGCACACCCTCTTTGCTTCACTGACAAAGTAAGGGATCATGAATTCCTAGAAGGATTCAAACCCATAAACATCGAATCATACGATGGAACAACCGATCCCGCGGTATGGATCGAGGATTTCATTCTCCACATCCACATGGCCCGCGGGGATGATCTTCACGCCATCAAATACCTCCCACTAAAACTCAAAGGGCCAGCTCGGCACTGGCTAAACAGTCTGCCTGAAAATTCCATTGGCAGCTGGGAAGACTTGGAAGAAGCTTTCCTTGACAACTTCCAAGGTACTTATGTCCGGCCACCAGACGCCGATGACTTAAGTCACATAGTCCAGCAATCTGGAGAGTCGGCCAGGAAATTCTAGACTAGGTTCCTAACTAAAAAGAACCAGATCGTCGACTGTCCGGATACCGAAGCCCTAGCGGCCTTTAAACATAGCATCCATGACGAATGGCTCGCCCGCCACCTCGGCCAGGAAAAGCCAAAATCCATGGCAACCCTCACGGCACTCATGACCCGCTTCTGTGCGGGAGTGGATAGTTGGCTGGCCCGTAGCAAAAATACAGCAAATGACACGGGCACCTCCGAGGCCAAAAATAGCAACGGCAAGCTCCGACGCAGCAGACACAAACGCCGAAGTAATGGTGACAGCACCGATGACACGACAGTCAATGCCGGATTCAGTGGTTCCAAGTCCGGTCAGCGGAAGAACCATATAAAAGAAACAATCAGGGACCATCAAGCTTGGATCGCATGCTCGATCGTCCGTGCCAAATCCATGGCACCTCTGATAAACCAGCCAATCATACCAATAGAGATTGCTGGGTTTTTTAACAGGCCGGCAAGTTAAATACCGAGAACAAAGAAAAGGGATCGCAAAGCGAGGACGATGACGCGGAGCCCCGGCAACCGAACACAGGGGGACAAAAGAAGTCCCCCCCCCAGGTTAAATTGATGAACATGATATATGCTACACACATCCCCAAGAGGGAGCGCAAGCGCGCGCTCAGGGACGTCTATGCGATAGAGCCAGTCGCCCCTAAATTAAATCCATGGTCGTCGTGCCCAATCACTTTTGATCGACGGGACCATCCGGCCAGTATCTGTCATGGCGGTTCAGCCGCATTGGTCCTTGACCCAATAATTGACGGATTCCACCTAACGCGAGTCCTTATGGATGGCGGAAGGAGCCTGAACCTGCTCTATCAGAATACAGTGCGTAAAATGGGCATTAACCCATCACGGATCAAGCCCACAAAGACCACCTTTAAAGGAGTCATACCAGGTGTAGAGGCTCGCTGTACGGGCTCAATTACGCTAGAGGTTGTCTTCGGATCCCCGGACAACTTCAGAAGCGAGGAGTTAATATTTGCCATCGCCCCTTTCACAGCGGTTATCACGCACTGCTCGGACGAACCGCATTCGCTCGATTCAATGGGGTGCCTCATTATGCCTACCTCAATCTCAAGATGCCCGGGCCACGCGGCGTCATAACAGTTAATGGAAACATGGAACGCTCCCTCCGTACAGAAGAGCACACCGCTGCCTTAGCAGCAGAAGTACAGAGCGGGCTTCTTAAGCAGAACCTTAATTCGGCGGCCAAGCTCCCGGACACTGTCAAGAGAGTCCGGACCATCCTGCAGCATGACAGCTCGGCTCGTGAGGAGCTTGATTAGCAATTTGGCCTCTGTCCCAGTCCAGATCAGGCGGCGACACTAGTACCGCGCATACACAACTACGCACTCAAAATACCATGGGCATAGATGGAGGCATAACTAGCCAGTGACCCACAATACGGCTCGACCCCTCCCGGACACATATACTTTAATTTTTTCCTTTTTTCAGGTTTCTTTTCCGCAGACCTTCCCTGATGGCTAGATCACCAGTCCTCTCGAAGGACAAATACGCCAAGATGGCAAGAAGCACAAACGTATTGGGGAATTTCAAGGTGGTTTCGTTAACAATCACTGTACCTATTTTCAGGACCCACATGCAGCTCTTCCTTAGTTTTTGGCATGTTAAATAGCCTGTTGCTTAACGCACTATTTGTTTGACGTATTAATAAAATTGCAATGAAAACAGTTCGTGGCCCAAATTCTGCGGCCCTAGCTCATTACCTTTGCTCCTTTTCTGTTTTCCTTTATTCTTTGTTAATAAACCATATCAGAGTGTATGTTTGCCAGGGGCTTTATAGCGCCCCGCAATACAACAACAAAGTCCGAACACTTTTTAGAGTATAGTTCAGCACCCCGAATTTAGCATTATATGCATTGGCTCCGAATCATTTCTTTGGTCAATAGTTGGGTTGCCCAGCTCCTGTGCTTACTACCTTACGTTCCGCTATATCGGCTAGGGTAGTAAAGGGAGAACTACTGTGATTGTGCCCTGGTTCATCCGGATGAGAACCTCAGTAGAGAAAGCCGAAAACTGACTGTCATGATGCGGCGAGAGCCAGTCAGTTCTTCGAAGGTTTCAAATCGCTAGAGGTTTTTTCCGCATTACGCGATGAATCGGTTTTTATCCGACCAGGTGTTTACAGAATCCCCCAGTTCGGACTTCCGAATACCAGGGGCTGCGCCTAAAACTTTATTATCGAACTCCTATGCCTAAGTGAGGGTGATAAAGCAATATAGTCTGATTGCCTTATTCGTTGCGCTAAACACCTCCTTCAAGGACCAAATATATGGATCAAGAGTGTTTAGATTCCATCCCAAACACCCCCGTATTTCCTACGTGGGGGCTAAAGCCGACAACTGGCCAACTCTTAGATTTAATAAAAACGGCCGCACAGGAGGTAAAAATCTAATACAAAGCTTTATATTACATAAACTGTCTTTTGTTTTCATAATACAGGGCGAGACAAAATATGGATGTATTCATTCAAAGATCACGTCTTTCGCACACTGCTCCGCAACAATGCGGGAACCCTCCAGGACGTCTCCAAAATATCGCTCGGGTGTGCGGTGCTCCTTGCCCTTGGGCGGCCCTTTGGTCGCTAGCTTGACGGCGTCCATCTTCGCCCACCACACCTTGACATAGGAGAAGGCCAGGCGCGCGCCCTCGATGTAGACGGACCGCTTGACGGCTTCTAGCCGAGGACAGGCATCCACCAGCCGCTTCACGAGGCCGAAATAACTCCTTGGTATAGCTTCGGCTGGCCACAGCCGGATTATTAAATCCTTCATGGCCAGTTCGGCCACCCTATGCAGCTCGACCAACTGTTTTAGCTAAGGCTTATCGCTGAAGGGCACCGGATGCTCTGGCGCAACATATTGCGACCAGAACAGCTTCTCCGTAGAGCCCCCTTCTTCGGCTCGAAAGAACTCCGCAGCGTCGGACACACTATGTGGCAGATCAGCAAAAGCCCCTGGAGAACTCCGAATCCGGGTTAGTAAAAGATACTTCCTCTTCACATACATGCTCTCCATACTAAATGCCTTACCCGATGTGATCCTCCTGGCCTCCTGGATCTCCTGGAGGGCGCCCCAGGCCTCACTCCGGGCCGTCTCCGCACTCTGACGAGCCTTGGCGAGTTCGGTCTCTTGAGCCGACACATCGCGATCCAAGGTCTCGCACTTCCTCACCGCGTCCTGGAGCTCCTGTTGGACCTCGCTGACCCGGGACTTGAGCTTCTTGCGGGCGGCCTGCTCCTTGACAACCTTCCTCTCGGCTTCTGCTAGGGCCTTTTTCAGGGCCTCGACCTCGGTCGTCGCTTCTATACATATCATGACACTTCGGTCAATGAATATCATTTTACCTTTTTTGAACATACCTTGTTTTTCTTGGAGCTGCCTCCTCACCTGGCCGAGCTCCTCCTCGGCCTGCTCCAGTCTCTGCTTCAGTCTGGAGACTTTGGCAGTATGCGCGGCTGCGGCTAACAGTGACGCCTGCGTATTCATTTTAGACAAATTTAGTTAGTTTCCTGCAAATAAGGGATTGATCCTCTGTCCGGCTTTTTCTTTCCGAACACCGGACAGTGTCTCAGGGGCTCCTGTCTATATTGGGATTTTCTCTTTTCGCGTCGCTTACCTCAAAACCTATCAGCAAGCTGCTGCAGGCTTCGGTTAGTCCACTCTTGGCGGACTGAACCCTTTCAATTACCGTGCCCATAAGAACACGGTGCTCATCCACAATGGAAGCGCCTCGGAGCGCTTCCAGCAGATTATCCGGTGCCCCTGGTTGGACAGGGGTCACCGGCGGAATAGGCATACCCCCTTCTTTTGAAGGAGGTTGCGCGCCGGATTCCGGAGCCATATCGGTCTCCGGAATCGAATCCGGCTGAGGGCCGAACTGAATACAGCCCTCATCGCCAGTCTCCATGAGGATCGGCTCCCCGTGGTGTCCGGCGACGGAGGCTTCGCCTCCTGGCACCTCCTGAGCCTCTCCCCGGCCTGGGAAAGTCCTTCGGGACAGCACCTCTACGTCGTCCTTGGCCTTAGGTGAGTGAGCGGTCGGCGGCGACTCGCTGGCCATCGCCTTTGAACCCAACGAACCTCCTGACGAGGATCGCTGGGAGCTGTCATGGGCTGGACTGCAATAGCATAACTAATCATGATAGTACAATGAAGAGGAGAGGCTAGATTTATGGGCATGTATAAGTCCTAGCACTTATGATGCAGCCCGAGGCTTAGTGCGGGGGCGTCGCTGCGGACTGCTATCAATGTCCCACGCGGAGTTATCCGCGAGGGATCCCTTCCCCTTCTTGGACGTCTCCGCCTCCAGGTTCGTGGAGGCCACCCTCTTCTTCTTTCCCTCCTCAGGGGGAGGGTTCTTCTCCTCCTCCTCCTCCTCCTCCTCATCGTCGTCCTCGGCAGTGGAGGAAAGGGTCACTTCATCTTCGGACGTCACGTCCGAAGCACCCTTGCGATGGGGACCACCTTTGGCCCCCTTGGCCTTCTTCTTGGCCTCCTTTTCCGGCGGCCTATAGGGCGCCGGAACCAGCATCTTCGCCAGGAGCGGGATGACTGGCTCTTCGGGCAGCGGAGCCGAACTATGGATCCGCTCCGCTCTCTCCGTCCACGCCTGAAAGAAACAAAAAATACAGCAAAGGTTAGGTATCCTCCTTGAACAAATAAGTAGAAGGTACGCCTTAAAGAACTTACCTCATTGGCGGGATGGGTGTGATCGTGCCCACGGTCCGAATCTATGACCGATGGCTTTTCGTTGCCCTTGAAGAGCAACTTCCAGGCATCTTCGTGAGTAGTTCCAAAGAGCCCTCCTAGGGTCTGGTGCTTCTCCGGATTGAATTCACATAAAGGGAAGCTTCGGTGTTGGCAGGGGAGAATCCGGCGAACTAGCATTACCTAGATCACGTCGACGAGCTTGATGTTTTTATCCACCATGCTATGAATGAGCATTTGCAGTGCTATCAACTCCCCTGACGTAGACCAGTTGGGGCCCTTCTCCGTCAAGGAGGTGAGCCGCATTGGAGCTCTGGCCTTGAACTCGGGAGCCGCCGCCCAAGTGGCACCGCGTGGCTCTGTGATGTAGAACCACTGCTTCTGCCACTCCTTGACAGTCTCCACGAAAGTGCCTGTGGGCCGAGTGACGTTGGGCATCTTGCTCACCATGGCGCCTCCGCACTCCGCGTGCTGACCATCCACCACTTTCGGCTTCACGTTGAAAACCTTGAGCCACAGGCCGAAGTGGGGATGGATGCGGAGGAAGGCCTTGCACATGACAATAAATGCCGAGATGTTGAGGAAGGAGTTCGGGGCTAGATCATGGAAATCTAGCCCGTAATAGTACACTAGTGCGCGGACGAAGGGGTGAAGTGGAAACCCCAATCCGCAGACGAAGTGAGGTAGGAAAACTACCCTCTCAGTAGGCTTTGGGGTGGGGATGACTTGCCCCATGGAGGGCAGACGATGGGCGATTCCTTTCGCCAGGTACCCCGTTGCCCGGAGCTGGGTGATGTCCTTCTCCTTGACGGAGGAGACCATCCACTTGCCTTGGCCTCCGGATCCGGACATGATTGAGTGCTTCCTGGAGATGGAGAAGATGGGAACTTGGGCGCTGGAGCTCGCGAACGGAAGGATAGAGAGGAAGAGAAGGCGTGGGTGAAGGAGGGGAATCCTTACCTCCTTATAAAGGCCGAGAATATTGAACGCCTCCCCACTCGCCTTAAAACTCGCCCATTCCCAAGGGTTGTGTAAACAGCACGGTTGGATTACCCACGCCCTAATGATGAGAATCCCGCAATAAGGGGACACGATCTCTGCTTTGACAAGACGTGCCAATAGCAACCGCGTCTCAAAACGTGGAGCGGCAGACGAAAACGTTTCGAAATTATGACCGGGCAGATGTAATGTCATGTTACAAGAAGTTGTCAGCGGATTGGACTCGTGGAATATTATATTCTCTCTGCGGTTGTGTGTGGTGCGTGTGTTACAGGTCTGGACACGTTCAATACGTCCGAAGACTATCTTGGAGTTTGGAAGGAGGAACCCGCCTTGCAATGCCGAAGACAGATCTACGCGTCGGATACCTTGTCATTGAAGCTAGGTTCAGGGGCTACTAAGGGAGTCCTGGACTAAGGGGTCCTCGGCATCCGGCCTGTTAGCCATGGGCCGTACTGATGGGCTGTGAAGATACGAAGACCGAAGACTGCACCCGTGTCCGGATGGGACTCTCCTGGCGTGGAAGGCAACCTTGGCGACCAAATATGTATATTCCCTTCTTTGTAACCGACCTTGTGTAACCCTAGATCCTCCCGGTGTCTATATAAACCGGAGGACTTAGTCCGGAGGGAGGATATACATTACCATAGTCATACATGCTAGGCCTCTAGGGTTTTAGCCATTACGATCTCGTGGTAGATCAACTCTTGTAATTCTCATATTCATCAAGATCAATCAAGCAGGAAGTAGGGTATTACCTCCATAGAGAGGGCCCGAACCTGGGTAAACATCGTGTCCCCTGTCTCCTGTTACCATCGACCTTAGACGCACAGTTCGGGACCCCCTACCCGAGATCCGCCGGTTTTGACACTGACAACTACGCAACAAGATTGCACTCAAAACAGATCTGACGAGAAAACGGCGAACAAAAAAGAGGGCGAATAAAACGGAAATTTTTTGAAGTGGGGGAGAGGAAAACGAGAAGAAAATGGCAAATAATGTAAATTGCAAGCAGATGAGATTTGTGATTAGGAACCTGGTAGATGTTGGTGATGTCTCCCCGGCAACGGCGCTAGAAAGTTCCTTTGATGTCGCTTGAGATACGTCGGTGTTTCCCCAAGGAATAAGGGAGGATGCAGCACAACAATGGTAAGGTATTTCCCTGAGTGATGGGACCAAGGTTATCGAATAAGTAGGAGAACCACGCAACACTACGTAAACGGTACTTGCACACAAATAACATATACTTGCAACCCGACGCGTTACAGGGGTTGTCAATCCCTTTCAGGTAGCGGTGCCAAAAAAGTGACGTACGGATACGATAAGATTGTAGTAGATTGATAGCAAATAAAAGTAAATAAAACGCAGCAAGGTATTTTTGAGTTTTTGATAATATAGATCTGAAAATAAAAGAAGCAAATAAAAGAAAAAGGCAATTGGCATGGATCTGAAAGTATATGACAGGAAAATAGACTCGGGGGCCGTAGATTTCACTAGTGGCTTCTCTCGAGAAAATAGCAACGGTGGGTAAACAAATTACTGTTGGGTAATTGATAGAAAAGCAAATAATTCTGATGATATCCAAGACAATGATCATGTATATAGGCATCACGTCCAAGATTAGTAGACCGACTCCTACCTGCCCTAAGTGGTGGTTTGAAAAGGAAGTGTCATTTATCTTTGCTTGACTGACCCCAAACTTTTTGGACATCTTTTCCTGTCCATATAATTGCCCCATGACAAAATTCAACTCAATTGGCCAATTAAATATTCCTGAGCAATTTTTTCAAAATTCCTGTCTGAGGGAAGCCATTGTGAAGGAAGTACTGGCTAGGCATATCCTTTTGTAACACCCTGGATTTTGCCCCTTTCTTTTTCTGATGATTTTCTTGGATTTATTGATTTGATTTGATTTTCTGTGGCTATGTGGTTCTGAAACTTGGGAAGATCAGGTCTTCCTAGGTTTTATAGTGGCTTGCCCTCCTCATCATCATCCCAAGATCATATCATTTTCACCCTTGACCTAATCCAGTATTCTTTTCTGGGGAATATTCCTTTTTCTATTAAAGGAATAACCCTTAAATCCCTAGGTTGTGAGGCAACATATATTTCTGTCACTCCCAAAATTTCCAAATAATTCTCATAAATTTTTGGGTCATATATTCCTCAAATATGTCAAAATCCTTCCTTGGCATCATCAAAGATAATTCACAAATATTCCTTTTCTGATTCTGTCCTAAGTGGTGGTTTGAAAAGGAAATGTCATTTATCCTTGCTTGATTGACCCCAAACTTTTTGGACATCTTTCCTGTCCATATAATTGCCCCGTGACAAAATTCAACTCAATTTGCCTAGTAAATATTCCTGAGCAATTTTTTCAAAATTCTTGTCTGAGGGAAGTCATTGTGAAGGAAGTACTAACTAGACATATCAAAATGAGTTGAAATTTTTCAAGGTCCTTCATATGATCAAATCGTCACTCCCCACCATATTTGAACTCATGTAACTCATCTATGTGAGCTCAGCTCCAAATCTTAGTTTCTGGTCAGATTTTCGGTTTGTGAAGCAACCATATTTTATCTTGCTTCATTTAAGATGAAAATTTACCAGGACATTCTCCTATCCATATCAACTATCTCCACCAAGTTTTGGCTCAATCCATTACTCCATTTGCCCTGTGCAATTTTTCCAAAATTATGTCCAGAGAGATGCTTTGTGAAGCAAGTGCTAGTTTGGTTCATCCAAATGGCATGAAACATTTTGAGCACCTTCATATCATCAAATCATTGGGCCATGCCCAATTTCAGCTCAACTTGCATCATCATGTGAGTGCATCATCCAAATCTCTAATTCTGGCCATTATAGTGGTTTCTACAGCAAGTACCATCTAAACTCCTCCTCTTGAGCCGATCTTTCGTGATCAACATCATATTAGTATGTGATCATCACCAGACAAATCCGTTTCTGTCTTATCCACTCACAGAACCGTTGGTGATATAATTTTTACAGATTGGTCCTTGATCTTCATCACCTCATAACTCCACAACCGTAACTCCGATTGAGGTGAAACCAACGCTCACTTCTTCATCTCGTCGAGCTCTTTCTGTTGGTAACACTTTCACTCGGTGGTCCCACAGTTAAAATGCAAATTTTCCCTTGCTTCTAATCAGCCCCCTCCGAGAGAGAACCGTCCGGCGTTTCGTTCCGCGGCTTCACCGCACTTCTTCCCGGAGTATCCGTCATCCCCAGGAAAGCCACAACAGCCACTTTGATGATAGCCATGTAGTAGCCATGGTTTCTCAATTGAATATTTAATAAAAGTTTGCCCGTTATCTATCTGGTTGTTTGCTACTATTGTCGTTGTTTCGGTACTGCTTATAGTTTCATGTTCATCTTCATGCTATGTTTCGATGCATCTTG
The DNA here is from genome assembly GCF_018294505.1 of Triticum aestivum. Taxonomy (NCBI): domain Eukaryota; kingdom Viridiplantae; phylum Streptophyta; class Magnoliopsida; order Poales; family Poaceae; genus Triticum; species Triticum aestivum. Next base: position 141,769,420 of record NC_057814.1, read on the forward strand.
TTATCTTGTACTACTTGCTAGTATTACTGTCACATGTTATGCTTGATAGTAGTAGTACATGCTGGTAGCAGTGGTGTTCTTTCTGATGCATGTTTACCGTCTGTTATCAAGTACCGTGGTTATGCATGTTCCTTTGCATCTAGTTGGCTACATGCTTACTTGGTAGTGTTCTTGCTATGTTCTTGCATGGTATTTATTCATGATGCTAGTAGTCATGCTATGCTCCTATGTAGTGTTATAATTATGTTCGTCAGTATGTCATGCTCATTTGGATATATGATTCATTGTTGTTATGCTCGATGATTGTGTTTCACCTCCATGTTTATGTTGATATCATGCTCATGCATTATAGTTGCATCATGTTATTTTTATGGCTCAGCTTATTGCATTCAAGTTTAACCGGATAATAATGAACTTGAACAACTGTTGGCTAAATCATGGTGCCACCAAATCGAGCTGACCAGTGCAACCACATTTGCCTTATATGGGAATGGCCTTAATGCAGTCTATTGGCATGCCTCTCGTTGGTGCCTCCAACGAGGGAAGGTTATGGGTGCATGCTACCTTGATCAGGTAGGCGGACATAAGCCTTGTGTGCCTGAGTTGTTTGCGCGCTTTGTCCCCATTTGGGACCGTTTGACTTTTGCCACGACGGTGGACGTTGGATGTCTTTGGTAGACATAGGGGCCACACATGACTTAGCCCAGAGGGGAGTTGGTCGGAGTGGCTGGGAGAGTGTGATGGCAATGGATCGGTTTTGCCGGAATGCCATTGGTCCACCCGAATGGGAGTGCGAGGCCATGGATTCCGTGATGTGGGTACAGTGTGCTAACCTCTACAGAGTGTGTGTGTTAAATCTATCGATAGCTGCGCCCGCGGATAAGGGCCCAGTTCATAGTCGGTCACACTATGAGCCAACAATAATAATAACTTGTTTGCTTAATAATAACCCCGATTCAATGATGAGAAAGAGATTGGTTGTGATCGAGAGAGGATCATGAAGGTGTCGTGGATACCGAAGTTGGTTGATCTTTATCTGATCGCGAGATGATCACGGTGCTATCGTGGATACCGAGGTTGGTAAGTTGATGCATGAGATGGTTACGAGGTAACTGCCGAATAAGAGTAAGTTGGTGCATGCGAATGTTAACTTGTTTCATGTAGTACCATCATGTTCAGATGCTCATGTCATGCTAAATTTGTTCTAGCTGTATCATGTTCAGTTGTGCAGGCCATGTTGTTCTGTTAGTATCATGTACATGATTGCTTTAACTTGCTAATGCCATGTTGTTGTTGTATTGAATGCTTTTGGTTATTGTGAGCTTGCAAGTACATTCAACGTACTGACCTGGCATGTCATGCCAGTTTGCAGGTCGTGCCTGGATTGCTTGCTTGTTTGGTGTGGTTCCTGTGTTCGCGAGCTAGGATAAATGTTCCAGCCAGAGTCCCTGCAGATTGGAGTCCATCATCGTCGTCCGTTGTTTCGCTGCCAATAGAGGCTCCGCTGCATCAAGTTGTTATGCTGCTTGCATAGAGCAACTGTGGTTGGCGTAGCGTCGCCATGTCGGTGCTATTCATTGTAATCCGGAGACCTTGTATTCATATTCGTGTTGTAATAGAGAGCTGGTTTGTTCTATGCTAAGTAGTGCCGTATTCCAGAAGACTTCACCTCAATCTCTGGGCTGGAATACGGGGCGTTCCGGTTTCGCTGAGCCAGGGTGCCACAGGGCTTTGTATCAGAGCATGTTTGGCTATAGAGCGTCCTAGTCCGCTGGAACGTTAGAAAATGATAGTATAGGGTCTGGTTGTTACCCTTGCTTGCTGCATTTGGTTGTTGCATTTGTTTGCCGCATATAGTCTTATTTGGTTACCCCTAACCCCTGTTTCATGCATAGATGGCGGTCAGCTTCCACGAGTTCAGTGCCATCCCCGGAGCTCCCAGTGTTGTTCCAATTGTGTTCAATCCCACTCTTGCACCTCTCAGCTTTGCCACCCTCATTGGCGACATGTGGTGTAGCATTTATCCCCGTGGAGATCCACCCCATTATCAAGTATTCGATTTTTCTGCCGGAGGAACAATTCTGGGGTATGTTGCTCATGTCCATCTGTCAGCCCTGATTCCTGTTGGCAAGCGCACCTACAGTTTCCATGGTGGTTACGGTGCTACTCCCGAGCGTGCCGTTTAGCTTGCCTCAATGGCAGGAATGACCGGTCTTCGTCGACAAGAGAGCATGGTACAAGAGAACCGTGCTTATCAGTTCTATCCCACCATTGTCGAGAATCCTAAGTGGATCCATTTCCTGTCTGTCAATCCTCAAGATGACCCGGCTATCCTCGCCATGTCCCGTTACATGACGGCCGAGTGTCTTCTTATTTCCGAGTTAGTCCGAGACGCCATTCTAGCCAGGAGATTGCTTGGTGCTTCCCTACCTCAGTCTCCGCCGGTTTCTACGAACCCTCCGCCTCATCCATCCGGAGTTTCAGAGTCAGCAGTTCCACTCGCTACTCCCTTAGCTTCTTCGTCAGCTCCCAAGTGTTTGCTCAAGCGTAGGGTGTAGTCATTCGTGTAGTGCATGTGCATTTGCGGTAGTATCATGCTTGTGTGTGCCTGTGTGGAGTAGTTTTGTAGCTTGTTTGCTGTGTGCTTTGTTGCAATAAATCGTTTTCTCGTGCTTCTTTTTTTTGAATCTTCGATGTTACCCCCTTATGTAAATTACTCATCAACCGACACCGGATCAGAAGGAGCCGTGAGAAGTATAGATATACACCAAGGAACTTAGTTAAAAGCAATGATATTTTCAGCTGACAGCATTGTATTGCAGACATCCGGTCTCGATACAAATTATATTCTACTCAGACTTTCAGTAACAAGTACCCGTCAGAGATCCATGTTTATTGCAGCAATGATTAAACCAGTGGGAGAACAAAAAATGGATCCAATTTCAACAGTGCATTTCAAGTCAAAGGTATGGTTCGTACACAATGATTGATTATGTCATGAGTCAGTTTTGAAGCATGCGACACCCCGAAGTTAGTCGAAATATGCAATAAATTCAGCAAGAAGGATGGTTAGACAATTCTTGTCATACAAGTAATCAGCAACCGGAATGACAAGAATATTATTTGGTTCACACAGAAAAACAGTCCAGTCCTTCTCCACAATTTACCAGCGCAGCGTACAAGACAAGATTCCCAGTCTGCATCAGTAAGGTATGAATGATTTCCCATGCAATATATTCAGTCTTCTCAATGAGATACTGCAAAAGCTGTTGGCATAAGGTACCGAGTCTTCCCCAGCAAGTCTTTAAGGGGGGAAGCTTATGAGGTATGCTACCCAGCCATCCTCAGCAAGATATCCGCCGAAAGCTTCGAGCACAAGCCATCCAGTCTTCCTCAGCTAGATACTCCCGGTGGCTTCCGATGCAAGCTGTCTGATCTTCTTCAGTACGGAACTGGTACAAAATATTAAACAATGAATTGTCAGCATATGACAGTGTTTCCAAGTGGCAGATCTGCAACAGTTGGGTCAGAAACAAGAATCAGTCAGAACAAAGGTATGCCTCGAAAATTAGATATTTGTTCATATAGTGAGTATACTGTCAAGTTCATGCAAGTCCCTCGCACAAGGAAGAATGCACGGTACGCATCCGACAACCTCATTGGATATGCAAGTGGCAGAAAACCAATGGGTGATGCAAGAACCGACAAGTCTTGAAGAAAGGAAACATTGAAGAAAACTATCTTGGCAGTGGATATCAAGATCAGTCCCGCACACCCGACAAGGCGATATTATTAATCCTGTCACTGTCTGGCATAGTCACCAACAGTAATGAGATCCGTACAATCACACATGAGCTAGATAAATATACCGAGACTGAAGACATGAATGAGACCAGGGTATGATTGCAATATATTGCACATGACAGTACTTAGGGCCGAGAAAATAGTCAAGGATATATAAGGCCCAGCTCTTTCAGTTAAAGATCCAGATGAAGAAAATAATAATGAAGGAGCAAGGCCGAAAATACAGGTATGACGGTTATTGTGCAAAAAATGTGGTATGAATGCACAAGACAGTCTTATTTCATATCAAACCCCGTGAAGATACGCCTAAGAGGTCTACTCCATTACGGTAAGGATTTGATAGCAAGGCAACTAGCTCAGTCCACAGTATGCTCAGAACTGTCAGCATTGAATACCCGAGTCTGTCAAGTCCGACCCAAGAACAGGTCAACATATTGACCTAAGTAACTGTGCTAAAGTATCGCACACCCTACTATCGCCACGAGTATACCAACAAAATGAAGAATCAGTGTGAGGGCACATACTTTGAGGATTGCTATTTCTCACATATGGGAATAGATTAAAGAATAGCCTACCGTGAGCAAGATTCTTTGCCGAGTTCACCGCCAGTCAAGTCTGCGAATGGTATCATCAGGAGATGGTGCATTTTTCTATCAGTCACGTCAAGCGACAGTCAAACCTTTGGTACAAAATGGATACTCAAGACTGTGAAGCCAGTCAAGATAAGTCAGAAACTCCTGCAAAATGTCAGAATCCGTTAGAAGAACAGGTGTGATTCACGTCACTGTTTTGAACCCAGAATGCATGCATTCGAGGAACCCGATGCCTGGATAGAAGAGATTCTTTGTTCCACGGGAGGGTGTGTTCCCCACTCCGTGGAATATTCTAGGTACTCGGTACAAGAATAACATATCCAGCAAGGATCAATATCGAGAAGGACACGTATATCAGTAACAATAATCTTTCGGACCTCAGCTAGGCCAGCCGATATGAAAGGAAAATTTGAGTCAGTATGAACAAGAACATATGAGGTAAGTCACGTCAGTATGTCAGGTACGGTGAAGCAAACCACCCCAGATCACGGGAGTCACTCAAATCCAATTCAATAGGAACATTATGTGAGAATGAATAAAATAAACCTGAGTTGGAAACGGTTTCTTCAAGTCAGATGATTTATTTATCCCTGAGCAACCAAATCTCGAGGACGACATTTCTTTAAGGGAGAAGGTTTGTAACACCCTGGATTTTGCCCTTTTCTTTTTCTGATGATTTTCTTGGATTTATTGATTTGATTTGATTTTCTGTGGCAATGTGGTTCTGAAACTTGGGAAGATCAGGTCTTCCTAGGTCTTATAGTGGCCTGCCCTCCTCATCATCATCCCAAGATCATGTCATTTTCACCCTTGACCTAATCCAGTATTCTTTTCTAGGGAATATTCCTTTTTTATTAAAGGAATAACACTTAAGTCCCTAGGTTGTGAGGCAACCTATATTTCTGTCACTCCCAAAATTTCCAAATAATTCTCATAAATTTTTGGGTCATATATTCCTCAAATATGTCAAAATCCTTCCTTGGCATCATCAAAGATAATTCACAAATATTCCTTTTCTGATTCTGCCCTAAGTGGTGGTTTGAAAAGGAAGTGTCATTTATCCTTGCTTGACCCCAAACTTTTTGGACATCTTTCCTGTCCATATAATTGCCCCGTGACAAAATTCAACTCAATTTGCCTAGTAAATATTCCTGAGCAATTTTTTCAAAATTCTTGTTTGAGGGAGGTCATTGTGAAGGAAGTACTAACTATACATATCAAAATGAGTTGAAATTTTGCAAGGTCCTTCATATGATCAAATCATCACTCCCCGCCAAATTTGAGCTCATGTAACTCATCTATGTGAGCTCAGCTCCAAATCTTAGTTTCTGGTAAGATTTTCAGTTTGTGAAGCAACCATATTTTATCTTGCTTCATTTAAGCTGAAAATTTACCAGGACATTCTCCTATCCATATAAACTATCTCCACCAAGTTTTGGCCTAATCCATTACTCCATTTGCCTTGTGCAATTTTCCAAGTTCTGTCCAGAGAGATGATTTGTGAAGCAAGTGTTAGTTTGGTTCATCGAAATGGCATGAAACTTTTTGAGAACCTTCATATCCTCAAATCATTGGGCCATGCCCAATTTCAGCTCAACTTGAATCATCATGTGTGTGCATCATCCAAATCTCTAATTTTGGCCATTATAGTGGTTTCTGCAGCAAGTACCATCTAAAATCCTCCTCTTGAGCTGATTTTTGGTGATCAACATCATCTTAGTATGTGATCATCACCAGACAAATCTGTTTCTGTCAAATCCACTCAGGGACCCGTTGGTGATATAATTTTTACAGATTGGTCGTTGATCTTCATAACGTCATAACTCCGCAATCGTAACTCCGATTGAGGTGAAACCAATGCTCACTTCTTCGTCTTGTCGAGCTCTTTCAGTTCGTACATTTTCACTAGGTGGTCCCACAGCAAAAATGACCATTTTTTCCTTGCTTCTAATAAGCCCCCTCCGAGAGAGAACCATCCGGCGTTTCGTTCCGCGGCTTCACCGCACTTCTTCCCGGAGTCTCCGTCACCCCCAGGCAAGCCACAACATCCACTTGCGTGATAGCCATGTAGTAGCCATGGTTTCTACTTGAATATTTAATAAAAGTTTGCCCATTATCTGTCTGCTTGTTTGCTACGATTGTCGTTGTTTCGGTACTACTTATAGTTTCATGCTCACCTTCATGCTATGTTCTGATGCATCTTGCTATCTTGTACTACTTGCTAGTATTATTGTCACATGTTATGCTTGATTGTAGTAATACATGTTGTAGAAGTGGTGTTCTTTCTGATGCATGTTTACCGTCTGTTATCAAGTACCATGTTTATGCATGTTCCTCTGCATCTAGTTGGTTACATGCTTACTTGGTAGTGTTCTTGCTATGTTCTTGCATGGTATTTATTCATGATGCTAGTAGTCCTGCTATGCCCTTGTGTAGTGTTATGATTATGCTCGTCAGTATGTCATGCTCACTTGGATATATGATTCATTGTTGTTATGCTCAATGATTGTGTTGCACCTCCATGTTTATGTTGATATCATGCTCATGCATTATAGTTGCATCATGTTATTTTTATGGCTCAGCTTATTGCATTCAAGTTTAACCGGATAATAATGAACTTGAACAGCTGTTGGCTGAGTCATGGTGCCACCAAATCGAGCTGACCAGTGCAACCACATTTGCCTTGTAGGGGAATGGCCTTAATGCGGTCTATTGTCATGCCTCTCGCTGGTGCCTCCAACGAGGGAAGGTAATGGGCGCGCGCTACCCTGATCAGGTAGGCGGACATAAGCCTTGTGTGCCCGATTTATTTGCGCGCTTTGTCCCCGTTTGGGACCGTTTGAGTTTTGCCATGACGGTGGTTGTTGGATGTCTTTGGTAGACACAGGGGCCACACATGACTTAGTCCAGAGGGGAGTTGGTCGGAGTGGCTGGGAGAGTGTGATGGAAATGGATCAGTTTTGTCGGAATGTCATTGGTCCACCCGAATGGGAGTGCGAGGCCATGGATTTCGTGATGTGGGTACAGTGTGCTAACCTCTACAGAGTGTGTGTGTTAAATCTATCGATAGCCGCGCCCGCGGATAAGGGCCCAGTTCGTAGTCGGTCACACTATGAGCCAACAATAATAATAACTTGCTTAATAATAATCCCGGTTTGATGATGAGAAAGAGATTGGTTGTGATCGAGAGAGGATCGCGAAGATGTCGTGGATACCGAAGTTGGTTGATCTTTATGTGATCGTGAGATGATCACGGTGGTATCATGGATACCGAGGTTGGTAAGTTGATGCATGAGATGGTTATGAGGTAACCGCCGAATAAGAGTAAGTTGGTGCATGCAAATGTTAACTCGTTGCATGTAGTACCATCATTTTCATATGCTCATGCCGTGCTAAAGTTGTTCTAGCTGTATCATGTTTAGTTGTGCAGGCCACGTTGTTCTGTTAATATCATGTTCATGATTGCATTAACCTGCTAATGCCATGCTGTTGTCTTGACTGCTTTTGGTTATTTTGAGCTTGCAAGTACATTCAATGTACTGACCTGGTGTGCCATGCTAGTTTGCAGGTCGTGCCTGGTATGCTTGCTTGTTTGGTGTGGTTCCTGTGTTCGTGAGCTAGGATAAATGTTCCAGCCAGAGTCCCTATGGATTGGAGTCCATCATCGTCGTCCGTTGTTCCACTGCCAGTAGAGGTTCCGCTGCCTCGAGTTGTTATGCTGCTTGCATAGAGCAACTGTGGTTGGCTTAGCGTCGCCACGCCGGTGTTATTCATTGTAATCCGGATTGTATTCCTATTCGTGTTGTAATAGGGAGCTAGTTTGTTTTATGCTAAGCAGTGTCGTATTCCAGAAGACTTCACCTCGATCTCTGGGCTGGAATATGGGGTGTACCGGTTTCTCTGAGCCGGGGTGACACATTTGGACTCCGTTTGATATTGATTTTCTGCGATGTAAAAAACAAGTAGAAAACAACAACTGGCACTTGGCACTATGTCAATAGGTTAGTCTCTAAAAATGATATAAAATTATTGTAAAATGGTTGTAAAACATCCAAGAATGATAATATAATAGCATGGAACAATAAAAAATATATAGATATGTTGGAGACGTATCAGCATCCCCAAGCTTAATTCCTGCTCGTCCTCGAGTAGGTAAATGATAAAAATAGAATTTTTGATGTGGAATGCTGCCTAACATGTTCATCACATATTCTTTCCTTTATAGCATGGACAATTGGACTTTTATATGGTTCAAAGCAATAGTCTAGTTTTGACATGAGGACTTTAATACTCAAGCACATCAACAAACAACCATGTCTTTCAAAATATCAAAACTAAAGCAAGTTATCCCTAGCCCATTATGCTCAATCATTGATCCATTCATGAAACACACTCGCATATTAGCTATACCCAATGCTCAAGTACGATCATAGTGCCCCTTAATTGGTGGTTTATAAGAGAAGATGGAGACTCAAGTAAAAATAAAAATTGCATAAAGTAAATAGAAAGGCCCATCGCGGAGGGAAGTAGGGATTTGTAGAGGTGCCAGAGCTCAAAGCAAAAAAATATAGAGATAAAACATTTTGGGTGGCATGCTTTTCCTGTCAACGAAAACGATCGAGCAGTTCCCAATACTTTCCATGCTAGATATACCATAGGCGGTTCCCAAACAGAAAATAAAGTTTATTCCTTTTTCCACAATACTTTCACATTCCACGGCTAACCGAATCCCCGGGTGCCGTCCATACCAACACTTTCCAAGGAATTTATTATTTGACAACATAAAGTATTCAGTTTTCATTTCGGGACTGGGCATCCCTAATACCTTTGCCGTACTCTCATGCAATGACAAGTGAATAAACACTCATCTTGAGAATAAAACATCTAGCATGGAAATATATCAGCCACCCCCACCATTTCATGAGCGGTACGAGCACACAAAAGAGAAATTTATTTTGAAAATTAGAGATGGTACATACAAATTTGCTTAGAACGGCAAAAGATTACCGCATATAGGTAGGTATAGTGGACTCATGTGGCAAAACTGGTTTAAAGGATTTTGGATGCACAAGTAGTGATCATACTTAGTGCAAATGAAGGCTAGCAAAAGATTGAGAAGCATCCAACCAAGAAACGAAAAATCTCATAAGCGAGCATTAAGCATAACTAACAACGAATAATGCACCACAAGTAGGATGTAATTTCATTGCATAACTATTGACATTCGTGTTTGCATAGGGAATCACAAACCTTAACACCAATATTCTTACTAAAGCACAATTACTCATCAACATGACTCACATATCACTATAATAATATCTCGAAACTATTACAAAGAGTCAAGTTTATTTTGTCCAGTGATCTTTATGAAAGTTTTTATTATATCCTCCTTGGATATCTATCACTTTGGAACTAGTTTCATATGTGGCTTTTAATAAGCTCAAAAAATATAAGTGAAGAACATGAGCATCATATTTTTTCTCTCTCAAATTAATCTAAGTGAAGCATGAGATAATTTCTTCAAAGATGACAAAGCACACCGTGCTCAAAAAGATATAAGTGAAGCACTAGAGAAATTCCAACGCTCTAAACATTTAGGTGAAGCATAGGAGCAAGCACAACAAGGATGCTCATTAAAAATTAAAAATTAAAACAAACAAAGACTCATATAATACAAGATGCTCCAACCAAAACTCATAATATGTGATGGAAAAAAATAGTTTGAAGTAAAATACCGATGGTTCTTAGAATAAAGAGGGGATGCCACTCGGGGGCATCCCCAAGCTCAGTTGCTTGACACTTATTGAATATTATCTTGGGGTGCTATAGGATCGGAAGTATGTCTAGAGGGGGGTGATTAGACTACGTGACCAAATAAAATCTAGCCTTTTCCCAATTTTAGTTCTTGGCAGATTTTAGCAACTTAGCACAAGTCAAGCAATCAACCTACACATGCAATTCTAAGAGTATAGCAGCGGAATGTAAAACAATTGCATATGAAGGTAAAGGGATGAGTTTGAGGGAGCAAACGCAATGTTGACACGGAGATTTTTTATCCGTGGTTCCGATAGGTGGTGCTATCGTACATCCACGTTGATGGAGACTTCAACCCACGAAGGGTAACGGTTGCGCGAGTCCACGGAGGGCTCCACCCACGAAGGGTCCACGAAGAAGCAACCTTGTCTATCCCACCATGGTCGTCGCCCACGAAGGACTTGCCTCACTAGGGTAGATATTCACGAAGTAGGCGATCTCCTTGCCCTTACAAACTCCTTGGTTCAACTCCACAATCTTGTTGGAGGTTCCCAAGTGACACCTAGCCAATCTAGGAGACACCACTCTCCAAGAAGTGACAAATGGTGTGTTGATGATGAACTCCTTGCACTTGTGCTTCAAATGATAGTCTCCCCAACACTCAACTCTCTCTCATAGGATTGGATTTGGTAGAAAGAAGATTTGGGTGGAAAGCAACTTGGGGAAGGCTAGAGATCAAGATTTATGTGGTTGGAATGGAATATCTTGAACTCAACACAAGTGTAGGTGGTTCTCTCTCAGAAAATATGTATTGGAAGTGTAGGCATGTTCTGATGGCTCTCTCCACGAATGAAGAGTGGGTGGAGGGGTATTTATAGCCTCCATACAAAATCTAACCATTACACACAAATCACCAAACTCGGTGGGACCGATTCAAAGAACTCGGTCAGACCGATTTGGTTCATAATGTGAACGTTAGGATTCTCGGTGGGACCGACATGTCAACTCGGTGGGACCGATGTCAATAGGGTTAGGGCATAATGTAATCTCGGTGAGACCGATTACACAAACTCGGTGAGTCCGATTTTGGTAATAGCCAAACAGAGAGTTGGTCAAGCAAACTCGGTGGGACCGATTCGCTCATCTCGGTTGGACCGAAACGTTACGAAAAGGAAACAGAGAGTTTGCATTGCAATCTCGGTGGGACCGATCGCTCATCTCGGTTTGACCGAAACGTTACGAAGGGAAATAGAGAGTTTGCAACCCCATCTCGGTGAGACCGAGATCCCTATCGGTGAGACCGAATTGATTAGGGTTTCTGGCAGTGGCTATGTCAACTGAACTCGGTGGCTCCGAATAGAAAGAATCGGTGGGGCCGAGTTGGACTTTTTGGTTTAGGACATATGTGGATATGAGAAACTAGTGGAGGGTTTTGGAGCATATCACTAAGCATTTTGAGCAAGAATCTCATTAAGCAACACCTCATCCCTTCTTAATAGTATTGGCCTTTCCTATAGACTCAATGTGATCTTGGATCACTAAAATGAAAAATGTAGAGTCTTGTGCTTTAAGCTTGAGCCAATCTTTTGTCCTTAGCATTTTGAAGGGTCCACTTCCTAATCCATGCCATGCCAAACATTTAGCTTTCCTGAAATATTTATCTTGGAATAGCATTAGCTCAATGAGCTATATGTTGTTAGGAATTACCAAAACCACCCAGGGATACTTGCACTTTCAATCTCCCCCTTTTTGGTAATTGATGACAACATATAGATCAAAGCTTCGACAAATGATAAATAAGATTGAAAAACATCGTCGCTTTGAGAAGTATGTGATAAGCAAGAGCTCCCCCTAAATTTGTGCATTATTTAAGATTTTCTTTTGAATGCAAATGCACAATCGATTAGGATCATGGGTTACTCTTCCATGTCACATACATCTTGGTGGAGCGCTCAAAATGATAGAGATTAAAAGCATGCACTCATCACCAAGCAAAGTGAATGATCATAATAGGATATGAAAGATAGCATTATCCAACAAGCATTAAGGATAGCATATGATCAAACACTTGACCAAATAAGTATCTCACAAGGACACAAAGTAGTATCACACAAGCACGCAGTAAAGTTTCAAACCAACCAAAAAGAGTGCAAAGAGAGATAAAAACCAACACTCTCTCTCTCTCTCTCTCTCTCTCTAAGCCTATGATCTATACATTTTTCTCCCCCTTTGGAAACAAGTTACCAAAACGTTTGAAAATGCATAGTGCTAAACAACTCTCAGGCTTGATCTTCGGGAGGTGGTGTTGAGAGAACGCCAAGGACAAAAGCTTCTGATGAAGTGGCTGGAGCTGGTGGAGTAGCTGCTGGAGTTGGAACTGGAGCTATAGCTGCTGGTGCTGATGCTGTAGCTCTAGTGTCTGTCACTGGCACTGCAACAGATCTCTGTCCTCTGGGCACTCTAGCAAATGCATTTGTGGTAGACTTGCCCTTCTTCTCCTCTGCTTCCTCCTGAAGTTGCTCAACTACAGTTTGGATCTCTGTGATCTTGACATCAAGGTCATAGAATTTTGTCTCAACAATCATTTCCAACCTCTCCTGGTTCTTGGTCGGGGTGGCCAGGCCCTGCTCAATCCTCAGAGTGGATTGGATCAGATATCCAAGCTGGTCTTGCTTGCTCTTCAAGAAGACCTGAGATGCCTCTTCCACAGTTGGCATCTTTGCAGCCTTCTCAGCTTTAGCTTTGGCTTTCTTCTCTTGTGCTTGCACAGATGATAGTTCATTCTCAGTCATGACAACTGTGTTGTCCTCAAATTCAGGATAGATGGGTAGATGCTCCTTGTCCAAGATGTACTTGCCTTTGCCCATCTTTGAATTGATGAGCTCTTGGATGTGTGGGGCATATCCACAACTTCTCTTCTGATCAGCTGCAGTCCTCTTGATTATTTCCACAATCAGGCTCATAACCTTGAACTTTTGTGGGACATCAAATATGTGCAGCAAGTTGATAGCATGTCCTCTGATCATCTTGTGATCACCTGACTTGGGTAGAAGTGTGTGCCTCAGAATCCAATTGATTGTTGGCAAACCAGACAACAAGTAGTGTACAGATCCAAACTTGTGTCCAAAGCATCATTAGGGATCTCTTTGTACATATTTGCCATAGAGTTGTGGTCTTTCTTCTTCTTGGCATAGACATCCAAGTCATTCTCATGTTCCTTAGGAGCATTGATCAATTGAGCCCATTCTTCACCTGTAGACTGGTACCTAGTACCCTCAGACATCCACACAATCCTTCCATCTGGATAGAAGTGTGCAGTGGAGTAAAATTGCATAATGAGCTCATCATTCCACTCGGTGAACTTCTGAGCCACAAACTCATCAACTCCACATGCCTTGAAGCTGTCAAATACACCAGGGAAGTGATCCTCATTTTCCTTAATGAATTTCCAATCAACCCATCTCATGTCACACACTATGGGCTTCTTGTCAAGTAAAACAGTCTCATAGAAGTCATGTTGTTCCTTAGTGAGGAATCTGTAGTCCACAGCAGTCCTTCTCCTGGTGGCATATGGATCAGACTCTCTCCATAGCCTCAATCCTGAATCCTTCCTGATTTTCATGTTTTCTGCAACTGGGTGTGCATCATTGTGATCAGGGATCTTGGGCTTCAGCTTTCTCAAAATGACATAATCATCTTCCTCTTCTTCTTCAGCAGCTTGAGGCACTGGGGCCTTTTTCTTCTCCTCAGCAGGGATGTTCCTGGTGCTCCTCTTGGGTTTTGGCTTTGGAGCTGGAGCAGCAGCCTTGGGAGTAGCTTTGGGCTTAGATGGAGCAGCCCCTGATCTGATTGCATCTCCCATGAGCTTTTGAGCTTTGGGTGCTGGTGCAGCATCCTCTTCCTCTTCCTCTTCAGAATCTTTCCTCATTGAGGGCTTCCCAAGAACTCTAGCAGTAGTGGTTCTGGCCCTCTTCTTCTTATCCTCGTCAGCTACTTCTTCTTCAGATTCAATAGTGAACTTCATAGTTTCACCTGTGGCAACTTTTCTTGGCTTAGAAATGGGCTGTCTTCCTACTGGCCTCTTTGTTTTCAGACCTGGTTTGTTGCAGCACCTGAGCCATACTCTTTCTTCAGCACTTTCTTCCTTGAAGTGGCTTCATCTTCAACAGCCACATAGTCTTCATCCTCAGAGTCAGAAGTTCTCTTCTTCCTTGACTTGGTGGCAGCTCTTGGCAAGCTGCTTGGAGTGCTCCTGCTGCCTTCATCATAGCTGCTAGAGGGACTAGTGCCCTCACTCAACTGAACCTGTTCCTCTGACTTGTTCTGGCTGTCACTTTGGTTAGACATCTTGCAGGCAAACTGTCAGCAGACCCTGTGAATAGGTTATAGATGAGGTAGAGTAGATGAGCATCACAAAGCACAGGAGTTTTGCAAAACAAATGACTTCAGAAAGCATTTTGGATCTACCGATTTGTAAACTCGGTGATACCGAAGCAGCTTTTGGAACCTAAACTAGTGAACTCGGTCAGACCGAGTCACAATGTGGTGGTACCGAGACTGCTAGGGTTTCACAGAGAATCGAACTCGGTCACACAAATTTGCAATTTTCGGTCGGACCGAAAATGCGTGTGCTCTGGCCTAAGCCAAAATCGGTGAGACTGATTTCTACAACTCGATCGGTCCGAGATGAAATCGGCGGAGACCTAACCCTAAATTTTCAAACCAAAACTAATCTACGGGACGTTTTCACTGGACAGGATGATTTCAATTGTGGCAAGAAACATGGCAAAGCAATGTGCTAAGAATCGGAGTTAAAGATTAGCACAATGATCAAGTCCGTACCCTAGTGCGGCGACGAACTTGCTATGGCGGCAACGGCGGAGATGATTTCCGTTGACAGCGGCGGAGACCAGCGGCGGGAGGTCGCTGGCGACGAGAGGATGATCCGGAGACCAGAGGAGGCATAGTAGGTTACGCGCGGGCGAAGGGGTTCAGAGAAATTTCCAAATTTTGACCCATCGGTATATATAACCTGACGTTGTCGGTGTGACCGAGTGGAACGACTCGGTGGCACCGAGATGCAAAACTGCAAGCAGTTACTGCAACTCGGTGTGACCGAAATGTTCTAATCGGTTGCACCGAGATTGAAAACCCTAGATCAACTTGGTGACTCGGTAGGACCGAAAAGGATGAATCGGTCAGACCGAGATGCACAAAGAGGTTTTGGAGGTTTAAGTCTATGATGAATCGGGATCTCCAAGTGCTCCTCACACAGAGTGGTTCGAATCTGACTTGATCAAACTTTGTGATGTAGCATGAATAGAGTTTGAGACGAGAAAAGCATAGATAGCTAGAGGGTGTTCTTAGGCATTCTTGTTCATCCATTTGGCAAAAGAGAAAGAGCCAAACAATCAAAGCAACAAATGTATGTCCTTGAATGAGTAAAATATGCAACCAACATGCTCACACAATAAAATGGCAAATGAAATATGTGACAAAACATGCACAAACATTCTAGCATCTATCAAGCAATTGGCGATGACTGGGTCATCTATATATGATTATATTGACTTAGGAGTCAAATGAGAACATTTGATCATAGGTCATACCCATCGTTTAAGCACAAGTGGGGTTACCACTTTTACATAAAGCATTGTTGTGTTCACACCATTAGAGTTGCTTTGGCTCATTGATTTGAGTAAAGCTCCCCCTAGATGTGATATCCCCCCTAAGAGGGATGAACTAACCTTGGGTTTTGTCGATGATGACTTCATGTAGGTGTTGAAGATGTAGATGTTCAATGTTGATGTAGATCATTTGGAGCAATCCTTTTGAGTGAGTTACACTTTCAATACCTACACGGGTTAGTCCCACAAGGAACAAACAAGGATATCCATAGACATAGAGTGACGCATACACAAGATGATGTCCATGAAGTCATTAGGTTACCTTGTCCCTTGTCTTACCAACAAGAGGGTTTGTGACTCCTTAAACTAGTGCAAGATATGGAAGTTGTTTGCACTTGTCCTCACCAAAATGATAGGAGTGAAGTATGTTGGCGGAATCACCCTCAAGAACTCTCTAGTTCTTCTTCTTCTGGATCCACACCATCTTGATGGGAACCCTTGGAGTCGTAGTTGTACTTGATGAAGTGGAACTTGATGTAGTCTTGGGAACCCACTTGACCAAGGCCTTAGGTGCTTCTTTAAATGCATCAATTTCCTCTTGAAGCTTATCCTTGCCTTTTTGCTTGTGGTCTTGTGGTGGAAGATCATCTTGAGCTTGTGTTCCTTTGAAAGAAGTAGGATCATACTTCTCTTGTTGAGGAACAAACTTCGTCTTGGGGTATTGATCTTCTTCCCACTCAACTCCATTGGCATTGAACTTTCATTCAAAACCAACACCTTGATTCTTCCGATGTCTTCCTTGCTTGCGCACAATTTCCTCAAATTGCTTACTTCCGGCAAGACTCTTGTAAACACCTTTCTCTATGATTCCCTTCAATAAGCTATTTTCTTGCTCAAGTGTAACTTGGCTAAGAGAATCATTAGTGGAATCAAGAGAACTACTAGAAGCAACAACATTTGATTTAGCATGATTGTTGTTACTACTAGATGAAGAATCTTTCTTGTTCTTGTTGCTAGATTTAACTTGTGGCATGTAAGTAGACAAGAGTAAACGCTTGGCAATGTAAGAAGAACTTTTCTTGTGAAGATCATCATTGATTTCCTTTAAAAACTCATGCTCTTGCTCAAGGTTGAGCTTTTCAAAGCGTAGCTTATCATGAGTCTTTAAAAGTTCTTGATGATTTTGCAAGGTAGTTTCATGAGCTAACTTAAGAGTGTTTAGTTCTTGAGTTAGACGCTCAATCTTCTTCTTATCATCATCATTCGTTTTATCTTGATTAGCATGATTAATTGACGTTTCATCATAGTTTTCATCACTAGAGTTGTCAACAAGTAAATCATCATCACCTAGCAAATCATCTTCATCACTATTGAAATCAACATACTCGGGATGTGTTACGTTTGGACCTTTGCCCATGAAGCATCTTCCAATTCCTTCATCTGGTGAGTCAAATATGTCATAGGAGTTGGTTGACACAAGTGCTAGACCGGCAACACCTTCATCTTGAGTATATTCGGAGTCGGAGTGATTGTCGGAGTCGGAGTCGGAGCCGGATACCCATTCACCAACATGAGCTTGATGTCTTCTTTTTGTGTAGCTCCTTGATGACTTTTCCTTTCTTTCCGAATCCTTGCTTCTCTGAGAGGGTCTTCGTTCATAACGATCATCTCCACTCCTCCTTTCTCTTGGTGGTGATTCTTCTCTTCTACTTCTTCTTTTGGGAGAATCTTCTCTTCTTTTGTAGGGGGGCGTACACTCATTGGAGTAGTGTCCGGGTCTTCCACAATTGTAGCAATTATGCTCACGACTAGAAGATCTTTTGTCATTGTAGGACCTTGACTTGGAACTTCTTTCTTTGCTTCTACTTTTGTAGAACTTGTTGAAGTTCTTCACCATTAAGCTCAATTCTTCATTGAAGGTTTGTTTCTCACTTGAAGATGTGGGAGTATCACATGAGGCTTTGTAAGCACCACTTGACTTGTTTTGAAGCTCTTCCTTATCCTTGAGTGACATCTCATGAGCATAAATTCTTCCAATGACTTCCGTTGGCCTGAGATCTTTGTAATTGGGCATCATTTGGATCAATGTGCACACGGTATCATATTTTCCATCCAAGGCTCTTAGGATCTTCTTGATGATGAATTTGTCAGTCATCTCTTCACTTCCTAAGCCGACAATCTCATTTGTGACACCATCCTTCATTTTGAACTTGTCAAGTTGACTTTGAAGCGCATCCAATTTGGATTCCTTGACGGAGTCGGTACCTTCGTGCATATCAATCAAAGTATCCCAAATTTCCTTTGCATTCTCAAGACAGCTGATTTTGTTGAATTCTTCGGGCACAATCCGTTGAAGAGAATATCACAAGCTTGAGCATTGTATTGTAGCATCTTCAACTCTTCCACGGTAGCTTCACGGTTTGGTTCTCTCCCATCAAAGAATTCACCTTGCAAGCCAATACACACAATAGCCCAAACGGCGGGGATATGTCCAAGAATATGCATTTTCATCTTATGCTTCCAACTAGCAAAATTAGTGCCATCAAAGTAAGGACCTCTACGGTGGTAATTTCCCTCGCTAGACGCCATACTCTCCTAGGTTGTGAAACCAAGGCTATGACCACCAAAAGCTATGGAAATCAAAGCAAATGGAGACCAAAGCTCTGATACCACTTGTAGGATCGGAAGTATGTCTAGAGGGGGGTGATTAGACTACTTGACCAAATAAAAATCTAGCCTTTTCCCAATTTTAGTTCTTGGCAGATTTTAGCAACTTAGCACAAGTCAAGCAATCAACCTACACATGCAATTCTAAGAGTATAGCAGCGGAATGTAAAACAATTGCATATGAAGGTAAAGGGATGAGTTTGAGGGAGCAAACGCAATGTTGACACGGAGATTTTTTATCCGTGGTTCCGATAGGTGGTGCTATCGTACATCCACGTTGATGGAGACTTCAACCCACGAAAGGTAACGGTTGCGCGAGTCCACGGAGGGCTCCACCCACGAAGGGTCCACGAAGAAGCAACCTTGTATATCCCACCATGGCCGTCGCCCACGAAGGACTTGCCTCACTAGGGTAGATCTTCACGAAGTAGGCGATCTCCTTGCCCTTACAAACTCCTTGGTTCAACTCCACAATCTTGTTGGAGGCTCCCAAGTGACACCTAGCCAATCTAGGAGACACCACTCTCCAAGAAGTTACAAATGGTGTGTTGATGATGAACTCCTTGCTATTGTGCTTGAAATGATAGCCTCCCCAACACTCAACTCTCTCTCATAGGATTGGATTTGGTAGAAAGAAGATTTGGGTGGAAAGCAACTTGGGGAAGGCTAGAGATCAAGATTTATGTGGTTGGAATGGAATATCTTGAACTCAACACAAGTGTAGGTAGTTCTCTCTCAGAAAATATGTATTGGAAGTGTAGGCATGTTCTGCTGGCTCTCTCCATGAATGAAGAGTGGGTGGAGGGTATTTATAGCCTCCACACAAAATCTAACTGTTACACACAAATCACCAAACTCGGTGGGACCGATTCAAAGAACTCGGTCAGACCGATTTGGTTCATAATGTGAACGTTAGGATTCTCGGTGGGACCGACATGTCAACTCGGTGGGACCGATGTCATTAGGGTTAGGGCATAACGTAATTTTTTGACCGATTACACAAACTCGGTGAGTCCGATTTTGGTAATAGCCAAACAGAGAGTTGGTCAGGCAAACTCGGTGGGACCGATTCGCTCATCTCGGTTGGACCGAAACATTACGAAAAGGAAACAGAGAGTTTGCATTGCAATCTCGGTGGGACCGATCGCTCATCTCGGTTTGACCGAAACGTTACGAAGGGAAACAGAGAGTTTGCAACCCCATCTCGGTGAGACCGAGATCCCGATCGGTGAGACCGAATTGATTAGGGTTTCTGGCAGTGGCTATGTCAACTGAACTCGGTGGCTCCGGATAGAAAGTATCGGTGGGGCCGAGTTGGACTTTTTGGTTTAGGACATATGTGGATATGAGAAAGTAGTGGAGGGTTTTGGAGCATATCACTAAGCATTTTGAGCAAGAATCTCATTAAGCAACACCTCATCCCTTCTTAATAGTATTGGCTTTTCCTATAGACTCAATGTGATCTTGGATCACTAAAATGAAAAATGTAGAGTCTTGTGCTTTAAGCTTGAGCCAATCTTTTGTCCTTAGCATTTTGAAGGGTCCACTTCCTAATCCATGGCATGCCAAACATTTAGCTTTCCTGAAATATTTATCTTGGAATAGCATTAGCTCAATGAGCTATATGTTGTTAGGAATTACCAAAACCACCCAGGGATAGTTGCACTTTCAGGTGCCTTGGGCATCCCCATGCTCAGCCTTTTGCTAATCCTTATTCCTTCATCCATCGCGATCTCACCCAAAACTTGAAAACTTGAATCACACAAAACTCAACAAAACTTCATGAGATCCGTTCGTATAAGAAAGCAAATCACTACTTTAAGTACTGTTGCAAACCCATTCATATTTTTTATTGTATTATATCTACTGTATTTTAACTTTTCCATGGCAAAAACTCTTCAAAGGAAACCATAGAATCATCAAAACAAGCACATATAACACAACGAAAACAAAATCTGTCAAAAACAGAACAGTCTGTAGTAATCTGAATATTTCGAATACTTCTGTAACTCCAAAAATTCTAAAAAAAAATAGGAAAATGCAGGAAATTTGTATATCAATCTTGTGTAAAACAATTCAGAGCAAAAGCATGTTCCCGTGATTTATGGAAATTGTTCTTATGAGTGCAAAAGTTTCTGTTTTTCAACAAGATCGAATCAACTATCACCCAAATCATCCCAAAGGCTTTGCTTGGCACAAACACTAATTTAAACCACAAAAACACATCTAAACCGAGGCATAATTGGGTATTTTATTGAAAACATCAAGAAAACCAAAAAGCAAAAACATACAAGTTGGGTTGCCTCCCAACAAGCGCTATCGTTTTACGCCCCTAGCTAGGCATAATGCGAAGGATCTAAGTATTGTCATCTTTGTTTCATACGATGCCCTCATGATTGATTCATATGGTAGCTTAATTCTAGTTCTAGGGAAGTGTTCCATACCCTTCCTTAGTGGAAACTAAAATTTAATATTGAATTCTTTCATATCAATCATGGCACCAATAGTATGTAAAAACGGTCTACCAAGAATAATTGGACAAGACAGATTGCAACCAATATCAAGAACAATAAAATCTATGGCCACATAAGTCCTATTAGCAAGAATAAGAACATCATTAATTCTTCCCATATGTTTTTTAATAGTAGAATCCGCCAAGTGCAAATTTAGAGAACACTCTTCAAGCACATCACATAAAGATTTCGGGATTGTAGAAACACTAGCACCCAAGTCACATAAAGCAAAACACTCATAATTTTTTATCTTGACTTTGATAGTAGGTTCTCATTCATCGTGTAATTTTCTAGGAAGTGAAACCTCTAATTCCAACTTTTCTTCTAAAGCTTTCATCATAGCATGAACAATATGTTTAGTAAAAGCTTTATTTTGTTCATAAGCATGGGGTGAATTTATCATGGATTGCAACAGAGGAATATAATCAATCAAAGAGCAACTATCATAATTAAAGTCTTTGTAATCCAAAAGAGTGGGTGTCGTGGAATTGTCACGGAAGATGTCCTAGTGTGAGGACTTAGTCGTGAGGCCAACGCATCTATGTGGTAGCTTGAGAGGGGTTGATCGGAATCAAGAGACGCAACACAAGACAAGGGTTTAGACAGCTTCGGGCCCCGGGAAACATCATCCGGTAACAACCCTACATGTTGTTTGTGTCTAGATCTCATTATCATCACGGGGGAGTCGCCGTATCTCCGGGTCTCCTAGTTGTGTCTAGCCTTAAGATTATTTTCCATCCCTCTTGGGGTGCCCTGCCCCTCCTTATATAAGTTAGAGGGGCGGGTTACATGTGGAGTCCTACTAGGATTAGGATTACTCTGTTACAAGTGGAGTCCTAGTCTTGCTTCCTTTGTAGGAGAATAGTCCTTATGCCTTTCCTCTTAAGCCGGCCCATCATAACGTGAGCCGGCCTTCTGGGCCTTGTTGTCCGTCTGACCCGCCCGCCGCGTTACTAATGAGTCGCCAAGATCGGGCGGGTTACCTGTGAATCGCCAAGCTCCGGGAGGTCACCAGTGAGTCGCGAAGCTCTGGGCAAGTCACCAGTGAGTCGCCAAGCTCCAGCCAGGTCATACATCTGGCGGGTTACACCGCGGGGTATATCCCCGACATTACCCCCCGGTTTAATTTGGATTTATCCATGTTAAACTGATCCTGCAAAATAACTCAAGAACAAATTTGACAGGTTGTGCTCCGGGTTAACTATTCTTGTAAGCCGACACCTGAACATCCTTAAATCCCTGTCATTTCCTTCTTCTAGAAAATCCGGGTCAATAAGCCAACTTCATAATCAATTTGCTGACGTTGGTTTCTCACAGAGAAAAATTGTGAAGAATAATTCATTTGACTCAGCTCCCAATGCTTAAAAATATGGGTCTTGAAATACTCATCTGATCTTCAGCCGGCTTGAAAATGTAGATCTTGCCAATTTATGATTACCAAAATTGCCGGGTTATAAACAGATAATGTCGAGTCATAATTGTTGCCGACGCCGGGTCAAAACTGAGAATTTTGAAGATTTCTCTCCCTCATATCCATATTACCTGTAGCCCCCTTGTCTTGAGCAGAGCAAAGTGATGACTTAGGACTTGCTTCAATATAAATATTACCACTTTGAAGAAATCCATGTTGTTCATCTCAATCACTAGTCAGAACTGAGTATTCCACATATGTAGCCCCCAAGTGTCGGGTTGTCATGCTTGCAGCAACCTGGGACTTGAAATTGCCTTATGCTCATAAAAACTTCAACCAGTGTAGCCCCAAGGGCCGGGTCATTATGCAATAATGAGCAGGGACTTTGTATGTATGATCATGTAGATTCGAGCAGCAACGTGTAACCCCCAAGGGCCGGCTTAGTAAGATAATACTGAGCTGGGACTTTATATATATTTCATTGAAAATAATATCATATGATGTAACCCTCACCATGGGGCTCGAACCCACATCCATAAGGTTAAGAGCTTTGTACTCTTCCAACTGAGTAGTGGACCTTTTAATATCATGGATTAAGACTTGTGTACCTTGAATTGTTGACAGGAGCAATTGGTAGCCCCCAAGGGCCGGCCCATTACGATGTGATGAGTCGGGTCTTCGATAAAGTGAGCAAAAAAACGACTTTGCATTAGCCCCCAAGTGCCATGGTGCATGCTGGTAGTGACATGGAACTTGCATATTTGATATAATCTCAACTTGAATAATGTAGCCCCCAAGTGCCGGGTCGTAAGCCTGCAGCGAATCGGGACTATTCCTTCCATTGTAGAATAAATTATATCCATTGATAAAATAATAGCCATTGCGCTGAAGCGATCTTGAAAACCTCAATCATAATATTGGTTATTGATAACCATAATAAAAAAATCCAGCCATTTTGGCTATTAAAGATTTGAATAATATAACCTGGTTTGAAAACCGGTTCCTGCAATATAAACCAGTATTGTCGGGGATATACCCCGCGGTTTGAACCAACCGTAGCATTGACCCGGCCGGGCTTGGCAGTTTACTTGAGACCCGGTTGACACTTGGCGATTCACTAGCAACCCGCCCTGACCAGACGGTTTAGAAGCAACCCGCCTGAACATTATGACTCATTGGTAACCCGGCGGGCGGGACAGACGGATGACAAGGCCCAAGGCCCAAAAGGCCGGTTTGTGTTAATGGTGGGCCGGTTTAAGAGGAAAGGCGTGAGGAATATTTACCTTACAAGAAGTTAAGGCCCGGACTTGTATCCGGTTTGTACTAGAAGGTAGACTAGTCCTAATCCTAATAGGACTCCACATGTAACCCACCCCTGTAACTTATATAAGGAGGGGCAGGGCACCCCAAGAGGGGAGAGGAAGAATCTTAGGGTTAGACATAACT
The DNA here is from genome assembly GCF_018294505.1 of Triticum aestivum. Classification (NCBI taxonomy): domain Eukaryota; kingdom Viridiplantae; phylum Streptophyta; class Magnoliopsida; order Poales; family Poaceae; genus Triticum; species Triticum aestivum. Next base: position 141,793,235 of record NC_057814.1, read on the forward strand.
AGGAGAGCCGGTTTACGGCGACTCCCTCATGATCATAATGAGACCTAGCCACAAACAGCATGTAGGGTTGTTACCGGATGATGTTTCCCGGGGCTCGAAGCTGTCTAAACCCTTGTCTTGTGTTGTGTTTCTCGATTCCGCTCAACCCCTCTCAAGCTACCACGTAGATGCGTTGGCCTCACGACTAAGTCCTCACACTAGGACATCTGCCGTGACAATTCCACGACAACTATATCTATGCATATATGATAAATGCTATGATGATGTAATTATGATGCAATGTATGATGCAATATATAATGATGTATGTGTATGATGACAGAATACTTCAATGAAACTAGCCTGAGCCATTGGAAGGTACGTGCTATCCGTGAGCCTGACTCACAGTACCCAATCGACATTTGAACCCAGATAAAGTCAGGTCTTGCTTAAAGATAGGCTTATCAGGAGTACGCGGGGTCAGAGTAACAGCATACATCACGGGCCAATTTATCCAAGTTTCAACGAAGGCGGCTTATGAAGCCTGGATCTATCCTGACTATCTGTAAGCCGTGCTCTCACATGAAAAACCGCCGTTTGAACCTTAACGAGCTCAGGATCTTTGGTCGAATACGCCGTAAAAGATTGATCGTTAAGAGTTTGGTGGGTCAATCGGGATTACCCGATGGAGTTGAAGCAGCAGGTTACAGGTAGGATGACCCGGAAAGGTTATGTTCTCTTTGGTCGAATACGCCTATGTTTGAACAAGATAACCTGGTCAAGAGGGTAGTCACGCTATGTTCTCTTTGGTCGAATACGCCTATGTTTGAACAGGAAGCCCCCAAGTGACATATTCGGTCAAGAGGGTAGTAACGCTATGCTTCGAATACGAGCAGGAAGCCCCCAAGTGACCATAAGGGTGGCATTGCGCCGATCAAGAGGGATATTCACAGCTATGCTTCAAATATGAGCAGGAGTCCCCCAAGTGACCATAAGGTGATGAGCTGATAAGGCAGGATACCCATGTTTGAACCGCGCATCATGGCAGCAGGTCCTCTTCGGCAACCTTTAATTTTTCTAAGAACTAGAACTTGCGTGAGATGGATTCTTTTTGAACCAGATATATAAACTAGATATTGAGAGCTTCAAAGCTTTATGGGAGAGAGATGTCTCTTGAGCCGGATTTTAAACCAGAATCTTCATTTTGTGCCAGAAATTTTCTGGCGGACTTTAAATTTTCATCAATATAACAGCAGCCTCCAGGACGAGGTTATCTTCCCCTTCAATGTCCTGGGGTTCTTGAATTTGTTGAAACTGGTAAGACCTTGCTGAGTCATATCATGTTGAGTCATATCATTGTAGCCCCCGAGTCTGAAGATGACTCGAGGAGTTGTCTTGAGATTCTCCATACTTAACTGTGATATAAACCGGCATATAGTTGAACAGCTGAACGTTGTAATATGTTGAAACTGGAGGTAAGTTAGTGAGTTGATGATCTTCTCATCACTCATTGTATATCCTTGGCATTGATAACGCAATGTGAATCCATAGAAGGCTGAGGTCGATTGCGCCGGGTTATAAATGATCCTGTATGAGCTGTGTCAGTAACTCGGTCAATGGTTCATCCCAACTGGCTGTTGGAAGTTAGCCAAACTGTAATGGCAGCGACTTGTGCGCCTGCCCATTGAGCCATCCGGTGCAGACAGCGGCTAATAATATAGACCGGACCACATGGCGGCGGTTTGCACACGTCCATTGGACAACTTGCATGAACGGGTGTGACCCTGATGTGCTGATAATATATCATTTGCTCAAGAATTGTTGTAATAGACCGGGTCACCAGAGTAATGACTTGCTTGCATTCAATAAGCAGCTCGTGCCGACAGGTGCAACTCCAGCATGTTGATGTAGACCAGACCGCGGGGGTCGACCGTAGCATTTTAGAACTGGCGTGGAAGCATGAATCGGCCACAGACGCAGACGGATGAACCGACCACGCTGTTTGTAAGTTGACGCAACCGAGAGAGTCAGCCGTGGGCATGAGTGGGCTGACCACAGCATTGATGCAGACTCAACAACAGGAGCGGCGGCTTATATGTGTGTCCGTCGAGCAGCACGACACGGACGAACACCAGTGCAGAGTAATGCTGACCCGCGCTCCATATCCATAGCACTTGTGTGACGGATAATTATCCTGCATTGAAAACACACATACCAGAGTAGTTTTTTTAAGAAATCAATATGCGCTAAAATAGACCGGACAAATATCAGCTGGTATTTTTATATCTCAGGCGCTCATATTGGACAAGTACATTTTTGTTCCGCGGATAACTCAGCCTTGGAACCTGGACTGTGCATGCGCTTGGTCCACTGACTTGCGCCCAGCCTACATGAGGGGTATCTATCAATCCAGTGGTTGGTTTGACCACCATAGTAATATAGTAGTTGATTTTTGCTTGCTTTTGCCAATAGTTTTGAGACGATAGCCCCATCATAGATACAACCATCTCTGGAGACCTCACCCATGTTGCTCCAGCAAAGACAACTCGCAAGCCAGCGGCTCTCGACAGAAATAGGCCAAGAGGTGAGGGCGACGACTCACAACAGCTCGCACCGGCGACGACTCGAGGTAGGAGCGGTGACTCAGCGCGGCAACGACGCACGGCAAAAGCGGGTGAACGAGGTAAGGGCACCTCGGGGCCGGAGGCAGCGCACTGGCGGCTTAAGACCGGGCTCGGCAGAGGAGGAGCAAGGGCGCGGGCATGAGCGGTGAGCCGGCGCATGTGCACAGCAGCAGCAGTACTTTCAACTAGCACTCGTGGTAGGAGTAGCTGGTTTTGGTTTCAGTTTTCATGCGAACAATATTACCAGCTATTACGCGGCAGCAGGCGACTTGGCAATTCGAGGCACAATAGCAGCCGAGGAAGGGTTGGAGTTGAGGGTGGCTTGGAGTTCAGGCCGTGGGGTTGAGGGCAACTCAGAACAGGCCGGCCCGGTGGCGAGTCGGCGAAGTGGGGGACTGCGATAGTGGCTTGATGTAAGGCGGCCGTGAGTGGCTCGCAGCAGAGACAAGCAGCAGAAGCAATTTTTTGCGGAGTAAAGGGAGTTTTATTCAAATGTCATAGTGTTACAGTCGAGAGGCCACAAATCCTCAATACAAGGTGGAACCGAACGCAACCACACCACTGTAGCCCGCTCGGATCGGCTATAATTGGCCAAACGATCGGCAACTCTATTCTGAGAACGACATATTTTCAAAGGTACAAACTCCCTATTACTCATCAGCTCCTTAATCTCTAGAACCAAATGACCGTAAGCCGAGCGAGTTAAAGCATTGCTTGAGAGACTCGCCAAGGCTTCAGAAGAATCCGACTGGACGACGACTGGAAGAACCGAGTGTTGGATGGCCAAGGCCATACCCTGCATGAGCGCGTGAAGTTCAACCTCCAGAGCATCGTTACAGTGGAACAGGACTCGGTAAGCTGCAAAGATGATCTGTCCTTGATGGTCGCGCAACACCATTCCGGCAGCCGCCGAGCTATCTGCTGCCTAGAAAGATCCATCGACAGTTAGGGCAACATAACCCGGACCCGGTGCCGGCCAAGATAGTAGTATATTTTCCTTTCTAGGAAGAGCTGTTGGAATCGCCAAAGATGGCATTTTTCCTTTCAGAATTTCGTCCCACCGAATACCGACCAGCAAGCTTGATGGATTTGTAATAACTCTCGAGGAAGTCCACCATAGCAGAAACTGGCGGAGCCTCCTTGCCATGAGTCTGGTCATTCCTTAGGTGCCAAATGCGCCAAACTAACATGATGATCATGTCCCGTACATCATCAGAGCTTCTACACAAAAGGTGCATAAGCCATTCCCTTCCGTTATCAAGAAGAATCTTGTCCGGTGGGAGTGGCCATCTGTCACGCATCTGCAACCAAATTCCTCTCGCATGATCGCATGCAACCAGGGCATGGAAAGTGCCTTCCTCCTCTAGTCCACATAGCCGACAAGTGGAAGTTGTGGGTATGTGACGTAACACCTTACACTTCTACGTGGGTAAAGCTCCCGTTATAACTTGCCACGCAGTGATCTTCATCTTCTGCGGGACCGATGTTTGCCACACACAGTTCCATATGGACCGGGATCCACTCGCGGACGCACTTGTTGCCCCTTCAGAAAATGTTGTGTTGTGATCGCATGTAGATAATTGTATGCACTTTTAACTGAGAAAACTCCACTCTTCTTTGGATACCATGAGATAAAGTCAGACCGATGTCTTGGAGAAGTTCGAATTTTGAGAATATGCTGAACATCCATCTCCCAAAAATATTCACGGAGGCGATCGGCCCTCCATGCCCCATTAGCATCCAGAAACGTTGAAACACGATTGAGACGGCAGGAGCCTTTTGGGTGATCGGCCGGAAGGAAGATGGCCGTGGGATCCAAGGATCTCGCCACGTCTAGATGTGGTCCCCGTCCCCCACCCGCCATATGACACCTTTTTTGAGCAGCTCCAAACCATGCAATATACCTTTCCACACTGCTGAACTAGAGATTGAGAATACTGTATCTAGCAACTGACCTTGAGGGTAATACTTTGCCTTCATTAGTCTCGCACATAGGCTCTCAGGGGAGTCAAGAAGCCTCCAAGCTTGCTTAGCCAGCAGCGCTTGGTTGAACACTCTCATATCCCTGAAACCCATGCCCCCATAAATTTAGGGAGTCTCATTTTGTCCCAACTCATCCACGCCATTTTCTTCTTCCCATTCTCCACTCCCCACCAATATTGGCGCATCATACGGGTAAGCTCATCACAAACCGAGGCTGGAAGCTTGAACACACTCATAACATAAGCAGGAATAGCTTGAGCCACGGATTTAATTAAGATTTCTTTGTTACCTGATGACATGTATCTCTCACTCCAATCAATTAGTCTCTTTCTTAGGCGTTATTGAACTATTTCAAACTTGCCTTTGTGCATCCTACCTTCCGGCACTGGAAGACCTAGCTATCTAGGCTCAAAAACTTCCTGAGTAATCTCCAACACACTCTTGATATTTGTCATAACAGCTGGCAAGCAATTATCTAAAAAAAGAATGGAACACTTCGAGGGGTTTATCAACTAGCCCATGGCCGTCGCGAAGGTGTTCAACAAATCTCTAACCAGTGCCGCTTGCTGCTTGGTTGCTTGGAAGAATAACAGCGAATCATCCGCAAAAAGTAGATGAGAAATCTCAGGAGCCCCACGACAAATTTTCACCCCTTGCAAACCCGCTTCCCTCATAGAGTTACTGATCAAGGCAGAGAGGGCATCAGCCACAAATAAGAATAGAAAGGGGGACAGGGGGTCACCTTGTTGCAGCCCCCTCGAGGGGGAAATGATTCCAGTAACTTGCCATTAAACTTTACTGAATATCTGACAGAAGTAACACAAGCCATTACTCACAAGATCCAGATCTCCGAGAAACCCCATTTCACAAGGGCCTTCTCAAGAGAGTCCCAGTCCACACGATCGTAGGCCTTCGAGAGATCCAGTTTATAAGCACACAAAGCCGGAGAATTCTCCTTCACTGATTGAATATGGTGAATACACTCGAACGCAATGATAGAATTATCAGAGATGAGTCTCCCTAGGATGAAAGCGCTCTGGTTCTCTGAAATAAGTTCATTAAGCATCGGACGCAACCTATTCACCATGCACTTCGACACAATCTTGTATACCACATTGCACAAACTTATTGGACGGAAATCCTTTAGTTCCTTGGGGTGAGGAACTTTAGGAATTAACACAATAGATGTATCATTTATACCCTCCGGCATAATCCCTGTGTTAAAAAACTCTTGAACTGCAGCAATAATCTCCAGTTGAAGCACAACCCAATTACATTGATAAAAACATGCAGGAAAGCCATCACATCCAGGGGCCTTCAAGGGGCCAATTTGGAAGAGGGCATCAGATATTTCTTGCTCGGAAAACGCCTTGCAGAGGGCCTCATTCATCTCCAAAGTTACTTTTGGTTCTATGCAGTTAAGAACCTCATCTGCAACCAAGGTAGGATAGGAGGACGCCATCCTCTCCATCTCCGTGGGGGCAGAGCACCAGGAGCCATCCGCCTTCATCAAACACTGGATATGGTTTCGCCTAGCTCTCCACATAGCCCGACGGTGTAAGTATTGGGTATTGCGTTCCCCCTCCTTCAACCATGTGATACGGGATCACTGCAGCCACATCATTTCCTCTCTGTATAACAACTCATCTAGCTGGTTCATCTTGGCTCGAAGAAGAACCCGATTCGCGCCAGAGAGCTGTAGGTCTGCAAGCTGAGAATGGAGTAGTTCTATCTCCTTCAGAACATTACCGAAGATTGCAGCACTCCATTGCCTCAAATCTGTCATAAGTTGCTTCACTGCAACCGCCACCGAGTTCAGGTTCCCACTAGGTTTACTAGTAGCCCACGATTTTGCAATTACCTCCGGGAGCGCATGATGCCTCTCCCACATGATCTCATACCTTGGGCTCGCACACCTCCTCCGGTCTCCCTGCACTCCTTCTAGCTGCACTAGGAGTGGACTATGATCAGAACACGACGAAGCTAGGTGCGAAACCCTAGCAGCTGGAAACAACTCTCTCCATGTTTCATCCGCACATGCACGATCAAGACGTACTTGCACATTGCGGTTGCCATCCTGCCCATTATTGTATGTGTAGGGAATACCACTGAAGCCAAGGTCATCGAGCTCACAAAGTATTAGACAGTCTCGAAAGGCTGCCATCTGAGGCTCTGGCCGCATCGTCCTTGATAGGTGCTCGTGTTGCCACAGCGACTCGTTGAAATCTCCGCACACAAACCAAGGTGCCGGGGATGTAGCCCATAGCCTGGTTAGATGATCCCACATGTTCTGTCTGTTCTCAACTCGTGGTTCCCCGTAAACAAAAGTACTTATTCACTCTATACCAGCACCAATATCTGCCACTGAAACATCAATGTATCTCTGACATGGATCCAAGACTGTGACTGAGAGAGAGTCGTCCCAAAAGAGCACTAAACCTCCACTCCGACCATCACTGCACACACCATGGAAACCCTTCAAACCAAGTCTCCATCTCAACTTCGCCACTTTATTTGACGCTTTCCTGGTTTCACAAAGGAAAACAAGCTTGGGGT